>NW_026126651.1:9375000-9602500 GCF_943737965.1 Phodopus roborovskii
TGGGAATCACAGATCCATAAGGGATAGTAGCAGAATGAGGAAGATCTGACTTCACTCAAGAGACCCTGCCTCAAAAGTCTTAACTAACATAGGGTTGTGTGAGCTTCAGGGTCTTAGTGTGGTCTCAGCAGATGGTAGTAACCTGCTTCCCACTGATCCTAAGCGCATTAGTAGACAGAGTGCCCGACACCAGGCCCAGATCCTCACCACTGACCAGAGCTGTGCTATCCTTTATGCAGCCTTCCTTGAGCTGGGTGCTCGTCCAGGAAATTCCTTGATATGCCATGTTTTTAACTTCTGAGCATGCCCAGACATCCAGTCTCCTTTATCAAGAGCCATGTCTTTCTGGCAGACTCTCATTGCATAACTTCTCCACCACTTTTTAATTTTTTTCTTTTTGTCCTCCAAAAGGTGTCTGAGAGTATCATATGGTCTCTCTGCTAACACTGGAATGGAAATGGATTTTATGTTAAAAATAGCATAATAGCAGAATAGAACAAACCATCTATAAAACTTTAGTAACAAATGAATAGTACTGTTCTCAGGTATAAAGAAAATAGGGGAAAATATCCTCCTCCTTTTATTTCTCTGACAAACCGCGGCATGTGGGGAATAGTTTTTCCAGATGAAAAAATTTTCTAGCCAGTTTTTCATATGGAAAAAAATGCCACTTAATATTGACTTAGGCAGAGAAAGATGTTCATTTCTGTCTTTGATTGACAGGCATGTCCTCATAACCCACTTAGTCTTTCTGTACCCTTTGCACTGAAATGCACTGTGTCCTAGAGTCAAAAGCTAAGCCAATCCTGCAGTCATGCAGGTTCATCTCTAAGCCTGGCCTGGAGTTGTGTGTGTTCATCTCCAAACCAGTCCCGCAGTCCTGTGGCTTCATCTCCAAGCTCCCCAGACTGTTTATAACACTTACCAAGGACTTTCTATTTCTCCCTTTCTCCTTATTTTTATTCCTCTTTCCTGGCTCTTCTTTGTCATTTTTAAATTTTCTTTTTTGTTTATTAAAGAAATGCAAATTGCATAGCTTGAAGAATAAAACAGTATTCAAAACCTTTGAGCACCTCTGGCTGCTGTCTGCTCCGTTCACCCTCCTGTCCTTTCCAGGGGGAATCCCATATCTTCCAGAGGAGCTTCCTGCAGCCCCTGTGTGTGCTCATTAGATTGTGTCCTGTGTGTTGTCTCAGTGCTTTTGCTCTTAATCATAAATCAAAGCTTTCACTTCCCTGATGCTCTGTAGCTTTGGGTTTCTGTGTTTTAAATACTGTCTCATCTGTAATAGGCCCATTTTAACTCCTCTGCGAGGTCAAGGCTCCGGATTGGGGGAATTATGATTTATTTGAGGAAGCTGTATTATTTCATTATTTAATTGGGGGAAATTGTATTATTTATTTGTCATATTTTCCCACGTTGTTTTATTTTCATGTGGTTTCTGTGTTTGTTTTTGCACTAGTTTTTGAAGAAATTACTTCAAATTCCCCTTCCAGCCATATGAACTTTGAGAAATTCCTATTTCCTTCCTCATTCTTTGAATCCTCCTTTTGTAAAGTATCTTGTATTATCTTGGTGACCTCATCACAGTCTCTTGGGACACCAGCCATTGTTCTTGCTCCCGATTGGGGGAATTATGATTTATTTGAGGAAGCTGTATTATTTCATTATTTAACTGGGGAAATTGTATTATTTATTTGTCATATTTTCCCACGTTGTTTTATTTTTATATGGTTTCTGTGTTTGTTTTTGCACTAGTTTTTGAAGAAATTACTTCAAATTCCCCTTCCAGCCATATGAACTTTGAGAAATTCCTATTTCCTTCCTCATTCTTTGAATCCTCCTTTTGTAAAGCATCTTGTATTATCTTGGTGACCTCATCACAGTCTCTTGGGACACCAGCCATTGTTCTTGGGGGCTGTCTGCTGTTTCTACATTACTTGTGTTCCCTTTGATGTTTCTGCTTTCTCCGATATTCATCTTCCCCAATGATGTATTCTTCTACTAGATTCCTATTAATATACAGACAGGAAGCTCTCTGTGGCTTCACACTGGGTGGGGGGGCAGGCTGGGAGTTTGGGGAGTTCCTGCTTGCTAAGATTCCTAGGTGTTTTACTTTGATCTGTTGGCTTTGCCAGATGAACATGGTGGACATAGTTTGAGCCTTGGTTTTGTTTTTTGTGCTGTTTTGTTTTTGCTACGGGAGGTTGCAAAAGCAGCTGGGGCTTCTGTGGGTCAGCACCAGCCAGTGCCTTGGCCTGCAGCTTGGAATGATAACTTTTCCTCCCCTGTGGATTCTTGCGAGTTACTGCCCAAGGATCCAGAGTCTTCAGATCCTTCCCACTCCTGTGTTGCTTCTGACTTGTCACTGCTGTGATGTCCTAAGATGGTTTCATGGGCTCTTGGAGCAAGTATGAGACCTGGACAAATGACAAACAAATCACTTCATGTGTCTGGGGATCTTCCAGCTTTTTCTGTTCCTTGGCCTTCAGAATGCTCATATTTTAATGTGTCTTCTACAGGTAAAAGTCTCCAATCAAGAAGTACCAGACAGAGAAGACGGTTGCTGGGTAAGTGTGCCTGCCCTAAAAGTCTGAGCACTGAAGTTCAGCTCCTGGAATTCATGTTATGTGTTCCAGTTCCAATAATTTGTCTTCTGACCTCCACATGCATGCTGAGAAGCATGGATGACACCCCCGCGCCCCTATAATAATAGTAGAAACAAAAGTTTTAAAGGAAAGAAAGTTCAACTTGTTAGTTTATTTTTGCTATGCTTCGTGCCTTCAGTGTCCTATTTAAGAGACATCTGTCTACGTCATGGCTGGGCAGATTCTTTTTTTTTTTTTTTTTTTTTTATTCTTACAATTGGACTATGTAATATTCATATCTTTATTATAGGTAAATTAACTTTTTATTTGTACTGTCAGGTGCAGTTGTTTGGCTTTTTTCCTATTTACTCTTTGGGTGTGAGGAGTCCAACCTATCAGCTCCCAAATAGACACACACAGAATCTTATTCTTTCTTATGAATGACTGGCTTTAGCTTGGCTTATTTCTTGTGTTCTTTTCTTAAATTATCCTGTCTACCTTTTGCCTCTTGGCTTTCATCTTTCTCTGACTTCTATATATCTTCATTTCACTCTTTCTCTGAGGCTGTGTGGCTGGCTGTGTGGCTGTGTGGCTGGCTGTGTGGCTGTGTGGCTGGCTGTGTGGCTGTGTGGCTGGCTGTGTGGCTGTGTGGCTGGCTGTGTGGTTGGCTGTGTGGCTGTGTGGCTGGCTGTGTGGTTGGCTGTGTGGCTGGCTGTGTAGCTGTGTGGCTGGCTGTGTGGCTGTGTGCCTGGCTGTGTGGTTGGCTGTGTGGCTGGCTGTGTGGCTGGCAGTGTGGCTGGCAGTGTGGCTGTGTGCCTGGCTGTGCAGCTGTGTGGCTGGCAGTGTGGCTGGCAGTGTGGCTGGCAGTGTGGCTGTGTGCCTGGCTGTGTGGCTGGCTGTGTGGCTGTGTGCCTGGCTGTGCGGCTGTGTGGCTGGCTGGCCCCTAGCATCCTCCTCTTTTTGTTCTTGCTCCTTCTTTTCGGTCATCTCTTTCTAAATTTCTCTTCCTATTCATCCTCTCTGTCTGCCAGGCCCACCTGTTCATTCCTGCTCTTTATTGGACCAATAAGGTGTTTTACACAGGCAAAGTAACAGAACTTTACAGTGTTAAATCAATGCAACATAAAGGAATGCAACACTCCTTTGCATCATTAAACACATGATACACAGCACAAACAAACATAACACATCTCAAAATAAAATTTGACAACAGTTAGCTGACTCTAGTTGATATATCGAAAGAGTCAAAGAACATTTTGAATTTTAATGCGTAGGAGAGCAGCAGTGTACTTACTACAGCAAGTGGACAGCACAGGCCAAAAGCAGATGCTGTTATTTTATGCTGCCCAAGTGTCAACTGGACTGCTCCAGGGAAACAGAGATAAATGATACTCTTCTAAGTCTTTCATATAAACATATGGCTAGGAATAAGCTTTATACATGTAGTTATTTTGTTTTTGAAAGTGGATGAAAATTAGCTTATATAAACAAGCTTCCAGGCCCAGGACCAGAGAGAGAGAGAGAGAGAGAGAGAGAGAGAGAGAGAGAGAGAGAGAGAGAAGTGTCAAAAGTTATGCAATGAGAGACTACCAGGAAGACATGGGTCCCGATGTGTGGGCATGCTCAGAAGTTTAAAAGAAAGGTAGTACATGGCATATGAATGAATTCTCCATAAGGGAACCCATGCCAAGGAAGAATAGCACAGCTCTGATCAGAGCTGAGGATCTGAGCCTATGTCTGGCTCTCTGTCTGCTAATGCACCTAGGATCAGTGGGAAGCAGGTTACAGCATTAACTGTAGATTAAAAGTGAATATCATTTATAATGCACATGTATGTATGCTTCAACCTTAAAGTGGCATTTGTTAGTTTAAAAATATCCAAATGTTATACACGAACAATAAAATTCAAAATATAAATACCTATTTACCATGCACACTCCCCTGGAGTTTTTGACATTTTCATTTTAAAATGTTCCAAGACATCAAGATGTCTCAGTGAGCAGAGGTGCCTGCCACCAAGCCTGACAACCTGATTTTAGTCCTGTCAACCCACACAGTGGAAAGAGAGGAGGAATTTCTGAAAGTTGTCCTCTGATCTCTCTCTCTCTCTTCCTCTCTCTCTCTCTCTCTCTCTCTCTCTCTCTCTCTCTCTCTCTCTCTCTCTCACACACACACACACATACACACACACACGCACACACACACACAGCGGCATGTGCACACCCACAGATTTTTTCTCTCTTTCCTTTCTCTCTCCCCTCTCTCTCCTTCCCTCCCTCTCCTTCATACACACATATACAAACCAATCAATAAATGTAATAAAATGTTTTAAGTTCACATTTTTCTCCAAATATTTATAATACCACTTTTGTAATTACAAAAAAAAATGCTACACAAAGATGAAAGGGAAACAAAGGGTTTCTTTTCTGGTTCCACACTCCTGGCATCTCCCAAGTAATAGTCACATCCCATTCAGCAACACCGGAGCAATTATCGAGCATCTAATGCTATCAGATAATTTTTTTTCCACACAGGGTATTAGCATGCAGCCCTAGCTGGCTTTGAACTCACAGGCTCCTCCTGTCGCTGCCCCCAGAGTGCTGGGATTAAAGGCAAACACTACCATGCCGAACACAGATAATTTTTGTAAGAAAATGATCACATTCGTTTTATACATGGAGAATCTGAGACTGAAGGAGCAATGACTGTCCTCAGCTCACAGAGTGGTAGAAGAGAACATTTGCTCTAAGATAGGCTCTCATTCAAGTGCTCAAAAGGATCCTCTTTGGGATATGTGGCAAACACTACTAGTCACCCCTTTTCAAAAGAAGCTGCATGATCCTTTTCTCAGTTGGACTGTTCCGAGCCCTCGTGGAAGCTCCATCCCAGAGTATTCTGGAAGCTCAGCTCTGTTCCACGTGTATGCATGCCAAGGCTGTGCCAGGACCACACACACTTCATCATCACTGTTCTTTCACATGTAGAAACCATGAGGATAGACATTTTTCTATCTATGTCCTTTCATCCATCACTGAAGGACAGTGTCTGGCTACTTTATGCTTTGTCCTGGAAGCGGGAATGAGGCTAAATTCAAAATCATGCACAAGGCCATTTGAAAAATCTCAAGACAGAGTGAACATCCAGGTGGCTGCATGGCTGTTTGTAGCATGCATAATAAATTCCCAGAGATAGATACTAAAGATCCGAAAAGCAAAGCAGCCAAGCCACTAGAGAGTTTTTTTTTTTTTTTTTTAACCTCTATTGAGGCCAAGACCAAAGAGGGTCAATCCTGTCCTCAGTGAGACTGCAGACTGCAATGCTCATCACAAAACCCCAGACTTCCTGAGACTGCACTGAGCTCCTGCCTTATAGTCCTCTCTAATGCTGGGAATAAAGGTGTGTCATCCCAAGTGCTGGGATCAGAAGTGTGAGCTCTGTTTCTCTTTTAGACTGATTCACTCTTGTGTAGCCCAGAGTGGCCCTGAACTCACAGAGATGTATCTGGCTCTGTCTCCTGAGTGCTGGGATTAAACTGCCTGTCCTCTATGGATAACTAGTGGCTTAGGTATGATGCTACCTAGTAGCGTAGCTCTTAACCAGTGTGTGGTGTTAACCAAGTGGCTTATCTCTGCAATCTGATCTCCAGTCAAGCTTTATTTGTTATATTACAAACAATATTTCACTACAGCTCCTGCTCATGCTTTAGCCAGATTTGCAATGAGAAATACAGAGTGAGGTAGAAAGACATGGAAACTGCAGTTTGCTGAGGAGGGCAGCTGGAATTCCAGTAAAGGTGGCAGACAAAATGAATGAGGGTAACTGTCAGAGAGGTTAGTGTTCGCACAGAGAGATCAGGAACAAAGCAAAAGAATCTTGAAGTCCCGATGTCTGCATTGAAGGTTTCAAGATAAAACTAGAGACCCTAAGAAAACCATAATTTTGCAAGGGACTGAGCCACCACAGTGCACTATATACTGGGAGGTGTTTCACCAGGTTCAGCCACAAACTCACACAGGGGCTACACGTGGGTTAGGCTATATTTTGAGCTGGCAGCTGAAGCCAGCACCATCCATACAACAAGCAAGATGAAGGAGTTACAAAGTCATAGACACTTGAAACCAGGTCCCAAGAAGCCATTGAAACAGAATATTTATGGAAGGCATGGTTTCCCTGTAAGAAAGTCCAAAGAAGCCATTGTGTAAAGATACGAGGGTAAAAGTTGATAGCTGTGAAAACACCAGTATGTTAGTGTCTCAAGATGCATTTGACCAATTTCTTTATTTTGATTTAAGTAAATGATCTACATTTAATGTAATTCTTCAAAGAGGTTATGGGTTTACCACCTTTATTTATTATGTATCATACCTTTCCTGCTCCTCTCAACTTATGTTACTATTTTTCTTTTCTGCTAAATTATTGGGTTCTAGTGTCTCATTTGAATTTTCTAGCCATTCTTTTGCTGTACTGTTTCTTGGCTATATTATGAATGTTGCCATAGGAATTACAATGAAGTGCCTTAACTGATACAGTGTAGCTAGCAGTAATAACACCTTAACTTCAAAGCATACAAACATTTTGATTCTTTATATTTGTGTTATTTTTCTTTTAACCACACCAGTTAAATCGTTTAAGTCTAGCAAAAGGGAATATACTTACTGGTTTTTGAAGCTGGTTTTTAGGTGTAAATGAAAGAAAAAATTCCATAAACAAAAACACAGTTATGTTGGGAAGGATTTCCTGTTTATTTCTTTAGTTACTAGTCATTTTTCATGCAGATTTATTTGGATGTCCCTTTTATTTTCCATTGACTTCTTAAGGATTATCTCTAGCATTTCTATCTGTATAACAGATAGATCTAGATGACAGATACACAATATAGATATATGCACATCTTCAAACAATGAATATTATCAATTTACTTATCTAGAAAGCCTAACATCTTTTATTTCTTGAAATATCATGGGGCAGTGTGGTACTTTAAATGTAACTGTCCCCCATAATCCCATAAGTTCATAGGAATGACATTATTAGGAGGTATGACATTGTTGGACTAGGTATGGCCTTGTTGGAGGAAATGTGTCACTGTGGAGGTTGGCTTTGAGGTTTCCTATGCTCATAATATCACCCAGTGTCACAGTCCATTTCCAGATGCCTTCTCATCTAGTTGTGGCCAATACCACGTCTGTCTTCATACCACCATGCTCCCTGCCATGACGATAATGGACAAAGTCTCTGAGCCTCCAGCTCAGTTAAATGCTTTCCTTTATAAGAGCTGCCATAGTCTTGGTGTCTCTTCACAGGAATAGAAACCAAAACTAAGACAGATGGCTATATGGTTCTTACATGAAAGAGGTTATTTATTTATTTATTTATTTATTTATTTATTTATTTATGTCTCTTCTTGTAGCTCTGGCTGTCCTGGAGCTCACTATGAAGACCAGGCTGGCTGCTCCTGGAGATCGACCTGCCTCTGCCCTTGGAGTGCTGGGATTAAAGGTGTGCGCCATCATGCCCCGCTATAAGAGATTCTTTTAGGACTCTGTATCTCAGGCTCTTATGTCACCTGCTGACCTGCTTTTTCCTGAGAGATAACATGTTAATGGCGAGTGCCTTGTGCGTGATTAGTTGCTTTTCATTACTCCTTCAAGGTTTCTGTTTGACCTTACTCAGATTGAGTATGTTTGATAAGGGTTTCTGAATTTTTCTTATCTAGTGTTCACTGAAAAATGAAACACATAAAAATGCAGATTAGGTTTTCATCAAGATTAATGGGCTTTTGAACAGATATTTTAAAATTTGTGTTTCTCAATTCTGGTGTGTGTGTGTACATGCACACATGCACACACTCTTAGGTAGAAGAAACACAATCACAGATCTTGAAGATCTCGATTTTTTTATTTTAAAAACATACTACCGCCCAGATTAGAGGATATTGACTTGCCTATTTTCTTATTCATTTTTAAAAATTAAAATATAGTAATGAAATCATTTCCCTCTTTACTTTCATCCCTCCAACTCCTCTAATGCATCAGCCCCTACCTCGTCCCCTCTTGAAACTGTGATCTCTTTTTCTTAATTAGCTTGCCTCTCTATATAAATGGATCTGTTCTGTCCATTCAGTGTTACCTGCATGTGTACAGTTTCAAGACTGACCACTCTCACTGGATAACCAATTAGGGAACTCATCCCTAGGGAAACCCGTTTCTCCTGCTCTTAGGTATCCTTCAGTGGCCTATAATTTTTTTAAGTAGATTGAGCCAGTGAATTTCCCGCTCTTCTATTTTAGCATGTTGCTTAGTGTTGTCCTTGTTCAAGTCTTGTTTAGGCACCCATGTTTTTGATACTTCATCGGTGAAACTTCACTGTTGTTTCTAGGAGCTGCAAGCTCACAGCAGAATTCCTGGTCCTCTGTCTCTTAAAATATCTTGCTTTCCTCTCTGTAGTGTTCCCTCTGAACCCTGGATACAGGAATTGTGTTGTAGATCTGCCAATTGGGGCTGGACACCATATGATCATTCATTCTCTGTATTTTTAACAGGTTGTGGTTTTCTGTAATGGTCTCCATCTGTTGTAAAGAGAAATTTCATGGGTGAGGGGATAAAGATTACACTTATTTTTCAGTATAAGAGTAAATATTTAGAAAGCAACTAAGAATTATGCTAGGTTTAGTAAAGTGGTGCCTGTAGGTTCTCCTCTAAGTCCCTGATCTTACAAACTTCAGGTAGTTGGCTAGGTGTCCAGTACCAGGCATGATTTTCCTCCTGTTAAGTCAACATTTATCACCAAGATATGAGTGCTACTACTGTACCCTTAAGATTATTATAATATGGTCATCATGGTAGTTCACCTCCTCTCTTGGAATCCTGCACAGCACTTTGTGAGCTGTAAAAGCTAATCCTCGGGGAAAAGGCTTCCAGGTCAAATCCAGCCTGGGTCCTCCATATCTTATGACCAAAGGGCATGGTATCTTTTTCCATTTTTATTGTTTTTCCATGCTTATTTCTGTTGTTTTCTGATATTGAATAACTTTAATAAATTTTAATTTTAGGTATTATATTTTCAAATTCAGATTTTTGATTTCAATCATTTTAAGCATACTACTTTCTGATATCATTTAGTTTCTATGTGTTCTACTATAGAGCTATACATTCCAAGCCTCTTTTCTGTACCTTGTATTGAGATTAGGTATGACAAAAATCGTTCAGGACAACAACCTTGGACTACCTCTGAACTATAAATCCAAGCAGGCCTTGAATTTGCAATTTTCCTACCTCAGCTTTTCCAACAGCTGGGATTATAAGCCTGGATAACCAGGCCTGGAATTTACTCAGTTGTTTATTTATGAATTCCTTTAGTTCTTTGACAATAGTTAAAATAGCTGATTTATAGTCCAATGCCAGGGCTTCGTAGCAGGCATTTTATGCTAAATTATTTTTGTCTCTCCCAACAGAATCCATTTCAAGTTGGTCCTCTATTTCTCTTATGATTTTTCCATGTAGGATTAGTTGTTCTTAATCTGTATTGTTGAATTCATTGCTCATGTTTAGTGGTTTCTCTGAAACGATTTTGCAACCCTGAAACTTCTGCTGTGTTAACTTAGTGACAGGGTTTAGAAGTTGAATGAAGATTTTCTTAATCCTTGCAAGCATGGTCTCTGTCATGGTGGGGCCATACCTTCTCTGTCCAAGCAGACTCCTTACCCCTCTGCCTTAGCCTCCATCTCCTCTGTTCACAGAGCTCCAAATACAGCCTGAGGTGGGAGCACTTGACCCTCTCAGGCTAAAGTCTGGCACATAGGCCAGATTTCCAAGAATATGATGGGGTCTTTGTAGACATCACATTCCTCAGATAGATTTTGTTGCAATTCTTTTCATCTTTGTTTGCTCCAACTTTTGTTAAGGTCAAGTTTCATGTGAAGAAGTTCTTATCAACAAATAGCATGGAGAACAGCCGATGAATGGTGGTTTCCAGGGAGCCACCAGACCATGAGTTGTAAAGATACTCTGAAAATATCGCTTTATAATATTTGCAAGCCCATTCTGCTCCTCCTCTTCACCACCATGGTGATTTTGTTTTTCAAAGGCTGTCAAAGACCTGGAGACAGAAAATGTCGTTTCATAGACGCTCACTTCATTACCCTTCAGTTTCTTGACAGTTAGGAAGTCTTGTGCTTGGTAAACCTCTGGGCTGTTTTGAAATGTCATAAATGAATAACGAAAAATATTGTTTTATCTCTTCCATGAGGCAGTTTTTGTGGCTATCTCTGTGCACCATGAAGATCCATTTTGTTTGTCATAGCTAAGGCTTGCAGTCATTGAGTACAACCCAAGATTAACTCATTTTTAAAGCTTTGATGTTAGTTCTCAGTCCAAATTGCCTGTGGCCTCGGTTATCCCACAGGGAGTCATTTAATACTTTCCATCACTGCTATGGTCAGTTGCCCTCAGACATGCCTCCAGCATCAGCAACCCAGGCATCTCCCAGGTCTACAGAAAAGATATGACCACAGTGTCTCAAATGCTGCTATGAAACCTCCTTCTGTCACCCAAACAAATGATGGGCCAGCCTTTATCTAACAGCATGAAAGAATCCTTCAGTAGTATTATCTTTCGAGGAACAAAATGAAGTTTAACCTGTCAAAGTTACTGACGAGGAGACTAATGTGATCTTTAGGAGAGGGTAGCCAGGAATGCCCGCTCGCTGCTGCTTCTTACCAAACCAATTACCCTTCTCTGTGGCCACGAAGGCATGGAATACAGTGATAAGACATGCTGGCTTACGAGGGGACTGGCTTCTCCCGAACACTGAATGGCTAGCCTCACGGATTCTGACCAGATGAAGTCACACACAATGGCAGCATTTGCGATGTCCATGCTGTGACTCTTATCTGAGAGGAAACCTAGATCTGAGAAAAATAAATCAAAAGTAGAAAGACATTTGGATTTTTGTAGAATGAGCTCAACCACCTAGAAATCTATTATCAAGTTCAAACCTGTGAAATACTGACACATTCAAATGAAGAGGCAAAAGTTTTACACTGGGAAGAAAAAAGAACCTTTCTCCTTCACTCATTTCTTGTCATGTAAAACACCAAAGAGTAAAAGAAACAGGATTGTAAACTCTAATAAATCTAGAGATATTTAAAGCCCACTCAAATACTGGAAACAGAACACACTGGCACAGATGAATGTGAGACACCTGAGCACAGGCCAAAGGAGCTATTGGAGACTGCGGATGTAAAGAGGCTGGAGAAGAAGGGGGCAGCCTGGTGTGGGGGAGGAGGAGGAAGGGGAGGAAAAGGAGGAGAAGGAAGAGGGCAGCCTGGTATTGGGGAGGAGGGGGAGGGAGAGGAGGAGGAGGGCAGCCTGGTGTTGGGGAGGAGGAGGAGGGCAGCCTGGTGTGGAGGAGGAGGAGGGGGAGGAAAAGGAGGAGAAGGAAGAGGGCAGCCTGGTATTGCGGAGGAGGAGGGGGAGGAAGAGGAGGAGGAGGGAAGCCTGGTGTTGGGGAGGAGGAGGGCAGCCTGGTGTGGGGGAGGAGGAGGGCAGCCTGGTGTGGGGGAGGAGGAGGGCAGCCTGGTGTGGGGGAGGAGGAGGGCAGCCTGGTGTGGGGGAGGAGGAGGGCAGCCTGGTGTGGGGGAGGAGGAGGGCAGCCTGGTGTGGGGGAGGAGGAGGGCAGCCTGGTGTGGGGGAGGAGGAGGGCAGCCTGGTGTGGGGGAGGAGGAGGAGGGAAGCCTGGTGTTGGAAGCAGATGGACGCTGCAGGGCTGTTGGTCATTACTCCCCTTTCTTACAGTATCCAACATTGTGCAGGCTCTGAGGTGCACTTCATTAAATGTGTCACAGCACACAATGTGAGCTGCCAACCATTCCTCCATTTCCCCTTGTGATTCCGTAAGAAGCAGCCCACTGCCCTTCTGATTAGTCGGATGCCCGCAGCTGCAGAACAAGGAAAACTGTTTTCTCTGATCCCAAACAGGAAGCATGTAACTGTCCTCGTGCCTTCTGAAAGAGTTTCTTTGGAAAACCTAATGAATTTCTGTCTTAAGACTAACTTGTTGGCATGTGATTAAATTTCAGGAGATACAGAGCCCGGCATATGCCTCCAGGTCACCTTCTTTGAAACATAAATACGTAGGAAGATGAATGCCACCTTTTTCCAGGCCTCTCCTGGCCTGCTGTAGAAGAGAGAACACCATGTAGCTACTGACAATCATACAATCACCTTTAGAATTCCCATCAAACCTTTATATCTGAATAACCCTGACTAGCACACTGTGGGTCTGCTTCAAACTCCAGACGTGGAGAGAGTGGTAAGAGCCAAGGCATCTCATGGGGAAGGAAGTGTCTGGCACGATGGTGGGTTTTCCTCTTGGAGAACTGACAAATGAGAGGTCCTTGCATGGTTTTATATCACAGAGTGATGGGAGGCAAATGGGCTAGGAAGGTATCCTGACAGTGTTTCTCTCCAGAAATGACAAGGCCCTGAGAGAGACTAGGTTCCAGTGTCTCGGACCTGCTGATGGAGCGGGAGGAGAGATCTAAAACCTGTTAAGGTTTTTATGATATAATGCGCGCATGCACGCGCACGCACACACACACACACATACACACATGCACGCACGCACACACACACGCACACGCACACACACATACACACATGCACGCACGCACACGCACACACACACATGCACACACGCACACGCACACACACACACACATGCACATGCACACACACATACACACATGCACACACGCGCACGCACACGACTATATAAGTGCCACTCTCTATTCTCTAGGAGGATTTGTAAGTCCATTTGTATAAAATCAGTACCTGGGGGTTCTAACTTTCTAACTTGGGCCATATTGTTGGAGACATGGGTGAACATGACCGGAATGCCCTGTGAACATGTTTACCTCCGTCCTATGCTGCTACTTAGCTTCTTATTTTAACTATAGCTATTATTATTTTGATTCTTGGAAAATGCAGTCTGGTCCCATAGCCTACATTGATTTTGAACTCTTGGTGTTTCTTCCTTAGCTTCCAAAAGCATTTCTATTAAAGAAAGACATTCTAGTGCACAAAGTTAAACATTAAATGTTACCTGAGAACAGAAATAATTAAGGATTGTTTTTAATGCAGTACAAAATTCTGAAAACCATTCTCTTCAACCTTCTACAGGTCCAATTCAAAACCATAATCGATTCATGCCCAACTTTACCCTTTCAGAGACTACTCTGAAGTGTTCAAACATGGGTCAGTAGGTCAAAATGTGTCCCAGTTCACTGTTTGAAGCATCAAAACAATTCCTTCAACTAGACTAAGTTACCTGATTCCCAGAGCCACTAGGTAGAAACACTAAACATGAAGATAGGACATGAAACTCCAGGCTACAGGGGATCTTGACACTGAGGATCCAGGAACACTCCTTAGACTCTGCAAAGCCATTAGGTGCTGCTTTCTCAACACTACTGGATTCATTTTCTCTGCTAAGCTTGGTTCCAGTGTTAAGTTCCACACAGATTCAGTGAGCTCTGCATGGTAATGTGACCACAGCTAGCAACTGAGCATATCTTTTAAAACCAGAAGAGAGGATTTTGAATCTTCTTACCATAAACCAAAGTGAAATGCTTAAGCGGAAGGGCACAATGATAACCCTGATTTTATTACAATACAGTGTAGACATATATCAAAGCATCACAATGTTCTTCACAAATATGTACACTTATATGACAATCAAAAATAAAGTTTCAGGAGCTGTAGAGATGTCTCAGCAATGAGGAGAGCTTACTGCTCCTGAAGAGGACCTGGGTTGGTTCTGATAACCCGCATCAGACAGCTCTCCAATGTCAAAAGGTCTGATGGCCTCCTTGGAAATGTCCACACACCTGGGACATACAGGCAAGCAGGCATGTATGCACAAATAAGATAAACTTAAAGGTCAGTTCCAGGGTTTTGATTGTTGAAACAGAAGGACCTACATTGTGTACCCATCATATTGATCTGAACCAGCAACTTCATT
The DNA here is from genome assembly GCF_943737965.1 of Phodopus roborovskii. Classification (NCBI taxonomy): domain Eukaryota; kingdom Metazoa; phylum Chordata; class Mammalia; order Rodentia; family Cricetidae; genus Phodopus; species Phodopus roborovskii. The sequence goes on from NW_026126651.1 coordinate 9,389,607, forward strand.
TTAGCAGAGAAGATGAGACCTCTCCATCCAGAGAAGCAAATAACAATTTTCTTCACTAAAACTGAACACATTTGCTTAGCAAACACTGCATTTTGGAATCAAAGCCTTCAGAGCTCTGTGTGGTAGCTGAAAGATATTGTCATTTATGAGAGTCACTGTTCTCATATTGGAAGATGCTTTTAATGGAGGAATTCATATTGCTCTTGGAACATTCTCTCCTTGTGTTCCATCGACTTGGGAACACACCCACCTTGGCAGCCTTAGGAATGGCCTTCTGCTTCCAGGGTGTTTTGATTCAGGGGAAGTGGGGTGGAATATTTGTGCACATTCTAGGAGTCAAGCCACATGCCAAGAGACTTCTGTAACATTGAACTCACTGAGCTACATCACCAGCCATTTTCATTTCACTTATATTCCAATTTAATTCATATTCCACACCCAGACTCACAGGTTCCTAGAGATACAGGATTAGCCACAAGACCCAGCTCAAATTGTCCATTTGCCATGGAATATGGTCTGGAACAGGGGCCTATGGCAGCAAGAAGACATTAGGATCTTAGCGAAAGGTGAGACCAACATGAATAGCCGGTATCCAGGGAGACTTCCTGGGGAAGGCGGCAAGATGGCTATTTTCAAAATTAAAGCCATGTGCATCTTGTCACTGTGAACAGGGCAGTGCATACTTAGAAATGTGGGCTATGAGAGGAAAAGTGTGGCACAAAGGGGACTAAGGCCAAAGCCAATGTGATAACCACGTGGCCGTGGCAACCACGTGGCTGGCCGTGGCAACCATGTGGCCATGGCAGCATCCGCAATATGAGTGGGAGGCAATGACATGTCAGAGCCTCTGGGAGGTGGGGAAAGTAGGCTAACTCGATCTGGGACAGGCAGTCACTCCAGCAGTGTTTGGGAGCAGGAGGATAAGGCTACAACATACGTTTGGAAGGTTCCTCTGATAAAAACATGGAGATAGGAGACAATTTTTCTGTGGTGAGCAGGGAACTAGCAGAATGCTGGTTCATTTCAAAGAAGCAGGCTACTGTGTCTCCTGGGCATATTCTCAGCTTCACGACTGCTATCCACTCCCCAGGTAAGGGGACCACAGGGACCACGGCATCCACTGCTACCCCCATGCTGCCAGGGATCATGGCATCCTCTTCAGCCTTGGTCTCAGGTCAACCATGTTTATGACTAAAAGTGTTTCCAAACGTCACAGCTCCATAAAGAGACAGAGTGATGTCCAGGAACAAGCTCAGCAAGATGAAGCTGGCCTTTCCTCAGGTTCAGAAGGCAAGCAGCGAAGAGCTTTACTACATGGAAACCTGAAGGACCAGGAAGTGTGCTGAGGACTGTGTCTCCTACGTATGACAGGGACATTTTACCCATAAAATATTGATACAGCACAGTTGCAAAATAAGACCTAGACAATGACAACAGCCTGGCCTTCCTAACACAGATGGGAGAAATCTCATGGGCCTCAACACTGGAGGAGAGCTACAGGAAATTAGGAGCTGCAGAGAGAGAGAGAGAGGGAGAGAGAGAGAGAGGGAGAGAGAGAGAGAGAAGGAGAGAGAGAGAGAGAGAGAGGGAGAGAGAGAGAGAGAGAGAGACTGAGGCTTAGTCTTCCCTATGACGAGCACTCTGGTTGCTTATCCAAACACAAGTGCTCAGCCCTTGAAACACACACGTAGACAGCAGTACATTACATTTATAGACTCGTCCACTTATATGTATCTAAAAGAACAATGGTTAAATAAGCGGAGGGCCAAACATTTGAGAGAAAGCTGATGCTTGGATGGGAGAAGTAGGAAGTGCAAGTGTGGGGGAAATGATGTGTTTGTATTTTAATTAAATGTTTAAAAGATGAGAGATCTACTCTGGCTCACAGTTTTAAAGTGTCAAATCAACAGTCAGTTGGTACGTGGCGTTTGGCCTGTATGGGACCCATGTATGACAGCAAGAACACATGGTGGCCCCAACTGTTTGCTCTCTGTCCCCAGGCAGAAAGAAAGCAGAGGGGGCAGGGTTCCGGTGTCTCCCTCCCAGGGACACACCCGACTGCATGACTTTCTCCCACCAAGCACTTTTTCTTAATGGTTCTCCCACCTCCCGTCAGCAATGCTGACTGGGATCAAGTTTTCAATATGTAGAATTTGGAGGACATTTCAAATCTAAACAAGGGCACCCAGCCTCCTCTTCTGCCCGTGTTATGAACAATTTCGAACCAAGCTCTCTTTATTACAGATATATTTCATTCGACAAAGCACTGGATATCAGAAAGCAGGAGTTGACCATGAATCATTTTATTTCCCCCACAGCGGTAACTATACAAGATGGATGGCACTTAATGAACATCCATTGTTTCACTGTGGGCTATGGCAAAGAAACTGTGCCAAGATGTCTCTCTTGAGTCATCCAGGATGCTATAAGAAATTACCTTAGTCTCTATAGTTGCTAAACAAGAGAAATGCATTCTCATACTTGTAGAGGCAGAGAAGTCCAAGAATCAAGGGACCTCAGTGTCTAGTGAGAGTCTGTGCAGAGTCCACAGAACTCTGTTTCACAACACGAGCATCTCATTCTGCTTCCTGAACAGGTTTTAAAAAAGTACAATCTTTTTTTCAGGGAGAAAGACAACTATGTAGCAAATAAGTAGACTTCTAGCTTCCTGTGTGGCTACCAGATGCTTACTCTGGGCCCTGATGATACTTTGAATGAATGCCCTGATAGTAGTTGCATTAAAAGCCTTTGTTAATGAGATAAAATATGCCAAGAACGACGCCCAAATTCCCACATATTGTCTATAAATGTTGTTTGTTTTCATTTAAATGGACTTGGTTATAAAAAAATATGCAAAGTGAAAATGTAATCCAAAACTTAAATAATCTCCTTCTCCAAGGCATTCCAAGCTGTATAGATTACTTACTTGGTTATTTAAGGCCAATTAATGGTGACATAAGACTGAACAAAGGGCTTCTGCTTTTTTATTTTTTTTAATGGGCAGAACCCAGAGATATAAGCAGAGCTGGTAGCTAATGTTTTACAATGAAGCTGCAATTCTCAGCAACCTCTGTACAAAAAGTCATAGATATAAATGTTTCCTAGAAATCAGCCTTTTGATAACAAGAACACATGCCTTCCTGAGTTGGCCCAGCCACAGCAGTATTTACTACAGTAACAGCCAGAACTCTAGATGACAGCTTGGAATCCCTGCTGGCAAACACAAGTCCCACCAATTGGTATTGGTCTAAGAAAACGTTACAGCCATCCCTGGCACTAATTATGGCGACTATTTTGTAAGCACAAGAGCACAAGATTAGAGTAGGCATCCCTGAGAAAGATACAGAAGTCTCATCTCATGTGGATTCCAGAAGTCATAAAAACTTACACAGCAACAAAGGCTTTCCACACATCACAAACTGTGAAAATATCCAGAGGAAATTTAGTAGGTGCTTAGAAAAATCAGTGATGTGTGTATGATGCTAAACAGTAAACAAAATATTAACAAGAAATGACTGACACTGGCTAAATAAGAAATCAACCTGCCAAGGGTGTGGTTTACCTCTGCTCCCATAAGTATTTGCTACAGAAAAGCCTACCTGGTCTTCTGGGGAAAGCCAGATTTTTAATGAGTCATTTCCTACCATTTAAATGGTAGCACTGAACTAAGTAAGTTCTTTAAGCAGTTTGCTATAGGCAGACTCGAAGTTGGCCTGCGAGCTGTACCTTTGCATGCCCACACCTTTCTTCCTGAGTGTGAAAAGCTGGAAACGGTGATAATGCAAGGTAATGGGAGTCCCTCTCAACACCAAGGACACCATGCTATGTATGACAGTCATTTGCTGGCCAGCATGCTCAACATACCTGTTGAGAAAGCTCTTATGACAAAGAACTGCTCAGGATTGTGACTCTGAGAGAGGCACTTCATAGTCTAGTACAAGAGCATGTTTATAGCTCATTCTGTGGTAAGGGAATTTTAGTACACACTGCTAATACTTTGCCTAATATGAACTGATCTCCAGTCTAGGTCAGGAATGTAAGAATCTATGATTGTGAGATATATATATATATATCTCACACACACACACACACAATCCTACACAGAGAGGCGTTAATGAGGGGAAGTGGAAAGTCCCTAAATACAGAGGGAAGAGATTATGATATCTTCTTATAGATCTCAGAGATAAGACTGGCAACCTGGCCAGAGGGCTAAGCCTCAACTTTGAAACGTCTCTCCCCATCTCTATATATTCTGCTGGCTAACCATGATGGGATTTTAGGATGAAAATCAATGTTGATGCAAAATATATACCTTCTGTCTTAAAGAAAATAAGTCGTAGCTCAGAAACACAGATTTAGGTTATTCAAAATTCCATGGAAGCAGTTTCATGAAGTTTTAAAGTTTTCCAGAATAAAGAATGCCATGAATCAATGAGACTTTAAAATTCTTTGGTGAGTACATCTTAGAGACAGTTTCAGCAAGATGGCTTCTCTCCAGGCTGAGGATGTTATCTGATGACATTTGTAGCTTTTGACTGGTGCAAATGAGTGAGTCTACTAAGTCAATAGAGTCCAAAGCTTTTTATCCACTGGTCGTGTGACGCTAGTTCTGACACAGAGGTGGGCAAGAAGGTAATTGGCCTTTTCACCTGCAACATTCCAGTCTCTCCACAGAAGCAAAGCTCTAATCACTCCATCTCTGCTGACACGGCTTCTTTCCAGGAGATTTCCTCCACAGTGGTGCCCCACACTTTCTTTCCTGGTCAAGCATCACAATTTGTGCATGTATGGGCACATGTCATTTAGTAACTAGTGTAAGGTCTCTCCCAGCTACGAATCTCATTCCTAAGTTCTGGCCTAGATGATTGTGTGTACCCAGGCAGGGCAGCAGTCTTCAGGAGAGAGGACTGGCTAGCAAAGGCCATTAAAAACTCTCTTAAGGAAATTGAGGGGGAAAATATGATCAAAACAATGGTGGAAATCAAGAAATCCCTTAAAGAATGACATGATGACCTGAAAGTCAAGAAAAAAAAAAAATAACACAAAGACACAGGTGAAGGAAACTATTCAAGACAATTCTGGATTTAGAAAACCTGGGTAAGCAATCATGAACTACAGACACAAGCATTACCAACAGAATACAATAGATGGGAGAGAAAAAAAATCTCAGGCATAGAAGATACAATAGAAAAAACAGATTCACTGGCCAAAGAAAATGTTAAATCTACAAATTTCCTAACACAAACTATCCAGGAAATCTAGGAAAAGATCAAAAAATAACAGAAATAGTAGGAGGAGAATCCCAGCTCAATAACCCAGAGAATATATTTAAAATATCACAGAAGATAATTTTTCCAACCTAAAGAAGGATACTACCATAAAGGTACAAGAAGCTTACAGAACACCAAATAGATGGGACCAGAAAATAAAGTTTTTGAGCCAACTAATGATCAAAACACTAAACATACAGAGTAAAAAAAAGAATACTAAAAAGCTCCAAGGGGAAAAGGCCACATAACATATAAAGGCTCACCTATTAGAATCACATCTGACTTCTCAATGAGACTTTAAATGCTGGAGGGGCCTGAAGAAATGTCTTGCAGACTCTAAGAGACCATGTATGCCAATCCAGACTAATATATCCAGAAAAACTTACAAACAGCATAGATGGAGAAAAAAAAGATACTTCATAACATTGTCAAATGACAACTTACTGTCCTTGAAAAAAAAGAAATTAGAGAGGGTATCAAAGAAGGAAAAATCTCCCATGCTCAAGGATCCATAGAATTAACACAGTAAAAATGGCCATCGTATGGCAATCTTACAAAAAATAAGCTACAGATTCAATGTAATTCCAATCAAAATAACAACACAATTCTCTACAGACCTTGAAAGAACAATATGCAACTTCATGTGGTAAAACAAAACAAAACAAAAACACAAAGAACAAGATAGCAAAAAAAAAAAAAAAAATAGCACGTGCAATAAAAGAACTTCCTGAGGTAACACCATCCCTGATTTCAAGATGTCCTACAGAGCACTAATAATAAAACCACATGATATTCTCATAAAAACAGGTTGATCAATGGAATTTAATCCAACACCCATAAGTAAATACACATGCATATGGACATTTGAGTTTTGACAAAGAAGCCAAAATTATACAATGGAAAAAGAAAAAGTATCTTCAACAAATGTTGCTGATCTAACTGGAAGTCAGCATGTAGAAGAATGCAAAAAGATCCATATCTATCACCCTGCACAAAACTCAGCTCCAAGTGGATCAAAGACCTCAACATAACAGCAGAAACAATGAACCTGATAGAAGAGAAGTGGTAAATAGTCTTGTATTCATTTTCAGAAGAAAACATCTTGAACCAACCGAGCAGGCACTAGGAGCAACACATAATAAATGGGACCTCATGAAACTGAAACGTTTCTGTAAGGCAAAAGATAGCATCAATAGAATAAAAAGGCAGGCTACACAATGGGAAAAGATCTTTATTAAACCATAACTGACAGAGGGCTGACATCCAAGATATATAAAGTACTCAAGAAACTAGACATCAAAAAACAAAGTAATCCAATTAAAAATGGGCTACAGATCTAAACAGAGAATTCTCAACAGAGGAATCTCAAATGGCTGAGAATCACTTAAAGAAATACTCAACATCCTTAGCCATCAAGGGAATGCAATCAAGATGACTCTGAGATTTGGTCTTACATCTGTCAGAATGGCTAAGATCAAAACCACAACTGGAAGCTCATTCTGGAGAGGATGTGAAACAAGGTTAACAGTCTTCCATTGCTAATGGAATACAAACTTGTACAGCCACTTTGGAAATCAATATGGAGGTTTCTCAGAAAATTGGAAATCAATCTACTTCAACACCAGGCTATGCCTCCCCTGGGCATATACCCAAAGGATGACCCACCATACCTCAAGGACACTTGCTCAACTAAGTTCGTAGCAGCTCTATTTGTAGTAGTCAGAAACTCAAAATTGCATAGATGTCCCTCAACTGAAGAATGGTTAAAGAAAATGTGGTACATTTATGTAATAGAGTATTACTCAGCTCTTAAAAACAATGACATCATGAAATGTGTTGGCAAATGGATGGAACTAGAAAGATAATCCTGAGTGAGGTAACCCAGACCCAGAAAAGCAAATATTCTATGTACTCACTCATAAGTGGATATTAGCCATAAAGTACAGTCATGCTACAATCCACAAACCCAGAGAAGCTAGGTAACAAGGATGACTGTGGTGTGTGTGTGGGGGGGTGTGGTTGGAGGGCATGACTCTTACTGTAAAGGGGAAGGACAAAAGTCATCATAGGTAAGTGGAGGTGGGGTGTCAAAGATAAGAACAGGTAGGGGAAGGAGAGAGGGACTGAGTACTAAGAGAGACAACTGGAATCTGGATAAGCTAGAAACCTAGTACAATGGAAACTCCCAGGAATCTATGGGAGTGGCCCTAGCAATGCACCTGAACCAGCCATCTCCTTTGACCAGGCAAAACTTCCAGTCTGGGACACCAACCCAGCCATAAAACCTTTGACCTACAATGTGTCTTGCCTACGAGATGTGCTAGGGTAATGGTGGTGTAAAAGTGTGGGAGTGCCCAACCAATGACTAATCCAGCTTAAGACCCACACTAGGAGAGGTAGCCCACCCTGACGCTGCCTTCAGGGCCAGGGCCAAGAGACTAGATAGCCCATAGACCTAGGACAGTCAAATAGGACTGTCAAATAAATATATAAAAATGTAAAAGTCAATGACATGGCTCCTAATGATATTCTGCTATTCTTATATATTGGTGCCTAGCCGTTTTCATCAGAGAGGCTACACCCTGCAACTGATAGAAACAGATGCAGAGACCCATAGCCAAACATTAGGGGGAGCTCTGGGAATCCTGCTTCGGGGGAGCAAGGACTTTAGGGCCCAGTGAAGTCAGGGGCACCAGAAGAAAACAAGCACTGAATTAACTTACCTGGGCTCAAGGGGGCTCAAAGAGACAGAACCAACAGCCAGGGAGCCTGCATGGGACTGACCAAATTCCTCTGCACATATGTGACAGCTGTGTAGCTTGGTCTTCTTGTGGGGCCCCTAACAGTGGCAGCAGGGGCTGTCTCGGACTGTGTTGTTTGTTTTGGGGATGCTTTCCTTCTATTAGGTTGTCTAGTCCAGCCTTCATAGAAGAGGAGGTGCCTAGTTCTCACTGAAACTTGACATGCCATGGCTGGTTGAAATTCCCTGGAGGCCTGTCCTTTTCCAAAAAGAAAATGAGGGGGAGGGGTGGATTTCAGGTGAAAGAGGAGAGGAGAGAGGAGGGGGGGAGGGGAGGGGAGGGGAGGAGAGGGGAGGAGGGGAGAGAGAGGAGAGGGGAGGGGAGGGGAGGAGAGGAGAGGGGAGGGGGAGGAGAGGAGAAGGGAGGGGAGGAGAGGAGAGGGGGAGGGGAGGGGAGGAGAGAGGAGGGGGAGAGAGAGGAGAGGGGGAGGGGGGAGGGAGAGAGAGAAGAGGGGAGGGGAGGAGAGGAGAGGAGAAGAGAGGAGAGGGGAGGGGAGGGGAGGAAAAGGGAGGAGAGGGGAGGGGGAGGGGCTGCACGAAGAGGAGGGAAAAGAAACTGTGGTCAGGATGTAAAGCAAACAAATAAATAACTAATTGGAAAGCAGTTACTAAGAGATCCAGCACATATCTTAAATCTGTCTTTAGTTGTGCTAAGGTCTGTATGGGGTCTGTTTTACTGTGAGATGGTTTGACAAGTTGCTAGAATTGTTTGAAATCTTTCAGAGACTAAGTTCCCCTCTGGCTGGCGCCCTCTGCCTCTCCATAGCATGAGATCTCATTAGGGCCCATTATTTTAATAGTTTGATTGTCGTATCGAGGGACAAAATGTCTCTTTACGATATCTTTATATTTGCCAGACCAGTTACATGGAGAATCCAATTTTATGAAGACTTTCCCAGAAAAGCCCTGCATTACTACATATGGCCCATGAGTAGAATGACCATGGGTCTAGAAAAATGTCTGGGTTTGTGTGTGTGTGTGTGTGCGTGTGTGTGTGTGTGTGTGTGTGTGTGTGTGTGTGTGTGTACATACATACATACATACATACATATATATTCTCCTGAAAGTTGCCTGTGCATGCTAGTTAGGAGACATGTATTTTGGGTCAGATTTATGGGATACCTTTGGGATCAACTTTCTCAGCTTTTACCTTGAAGCCATCTTCTCCCACTAGGGCTCTGGATTATGATGCACATGTGTAAGATCATGAAGGTGCTAAACAAACTGGTTGACTAAAACTTCGTACGTGTCTCCCAAGTTGAGCCAATAAAGTTCCTTCTAACCCAGGGATGGGGTATGTGTTTTGGGTTGCTCCACGAGGGCTTTGTAAGTCCTGGGCAACTCTCATAGAGAAAACCTTTAAGTGGGGTGGTTTGCTTAGAGTTCAGAGATTAAGTCCATTATCATCATGATGGGGAGCAGGCAGATGTGGTGCTGCAGGGGTAGCTGAGAGCCCTACATTTTGCCAGCAAAAGAAGTCGCCTGAGACACTGGGCAGTACCCTGCGTATAGGAAGTTTCATCATATCAGATAATATTTCCATACAAGGCATCTCCAGAGCCACCCTCCAATCACACTTACCAAGAGAGAATGAACGAAGGGGAAAGTTATCTTAGAAAACCTTTGATAGCCACCAATATGGTTTACGCTAAGACAATAGCTGACTCTCCCTGGAACACTTTTGGTTGTCTTTCTGTCCTCAAGTGTCTTTCTCCTAACACAGGTACTTAAAGTCTATGTTAAAATATCCTCAAGAAAGCCTCCAACTTCATTCTGGCTAGTCCTGAAATTCTTTTCCATGTCAAAGCCACTAACCTTGTTTGGCCTGAGTTGATCTGTAAATGATTATAGGAATCCCTCGTGCTGCTAAAGGGGACAAGCAGAGCTATGCCTCTGCCCCCGAATGACTGATACCAGCCTTGATGGCACAGGCCTGTAACTCACTGTTCCACATGCCGAGGCAGGGTGATCCAATGTTTGAGGCTAACCTGTGCTACTTTAATCCTAGGTGCCAGGTGTCAGAGTCAAGGGCAATGGTTCAAGTTTAAGGTCAGGTTAATCTACATGGAGATTCCTGCTGAGGCTGCCAGAACTCTGTCTATAGTCAGACCCTGGTCTGAAAATAGAAACAAACCAAAACCACATGATTTCTCAATTAATTAAAAAGGTATAATAGAAAGATTTTTCTTTTAACCCTGAGGAACTTTTTAAATATGAATTTTTGTAAGGTCTTTAATATGAATTTTTGTAAGGTAAAGAACGAATTAAATGGCAAGGCCTTGAAGAGGATCAAGGGCACGTTTGTCTTTAGTGAAGAAGTAATAGAAAGAGACTATGAGCCTTGGGACAACCCTAAGAAACTGTCCGTTCTTACAGACCCAGAGTTACTATGACTGGCACTAAACCTTTGCAATTTTTAATAAGAGGAAGCTTAAATATTTTACAGAAGTACTTATAATGTGTAAGAATCACTAATTTTCTTTCTCCATGAATTCTTTCCTCACAAAATCCACGAAACAGAGCTCTGAGTAGAATATAAGAAACCAATGTCCAAGGAACTTCTAGAAATGTAGATTGAGGCCGGGTAAGGCTGTGTCCCTCTTGGTGCTTACATTCTTAGAGATGTGGAGATTTCACAGGCTCCTCTGGGAGACCTCTAGCTCGGCAGACATCCGTAGGAAGTCCCAAAGAGGGCCAACAAAGTCTAGACACAATCTCAGCTAGTCATTGCAAGTCAAGTAGATGAAAGTTACTTGATGAAAGTTACTAACGCTAAAATAGGCAGAGAGTGGCTTTGAGGGAAAGAATACTTACTTTTCCCCAGAAATTTTCACATAACTCTCTGATGTCATACAGGTAGCTCATGTTAAATTAACTTGAACTCGTTTCAGTAACTCAACAGATGAATGTTTCCTCCCTTCTGTAGAGTCTATGACCCAAGTCTGGCCCAGAATGGTGCACGATCATTCTGGAGAGAGGCAGGGATAGTGTGGCCTACACGGCACATGAAGAGAAAGTCTACTGCTCTAGGCCTGATGTTGTGCGCAGCTAAGAAACCTGAGTACCATTTGGATCCAGGGAAAGATGTCATCTGAAAAAGCAGTGTTGGGATCGAAAAGGAAATTTTCATGAAAATTGTTTGGGTTTCTTTGTTTTCGTAACTTCTGGTGGTAGTGTTGATGTTAAGTTTGCCATATTTGGTTTCCTTTTTGTTTGTTTTGTTTTGGTTTGGTTTTTGAGATGGGGTCTCAGGTAATCTGAACTAGCCTCTGTCTGCCTAAGCAGCCACAGATGGCCTTGAACTTCTAATCTCCATGCTGTTATTTCAGGCATGTCATTGTACCTAGTTTATGGGTTACTAGAGATAGATGTCAAAGCTTTGTGTGAGCTAGGAAATCACTTTACCCTGGTATACTCCAACCCCAGAAGATCTGAAATAAAGACAGTTGAGGTTTGGAAATAAAGACTCTGGGGCCTAAAGTCAACTGCCTGGGTCAAAAAGAATCTCCTTCCCTTAGCTGCACTAAGCCCTGGAGCCATTACTTAACTTCCTTTTATGTGATTGGTTATCCAAAAAGTCCCCAAATCAGTAACGTTTGAGTCTTTATGGTTTGGAAGTCTATGTATGAATATCTGAAATGTATTCCTCACTGATCTAGATCCTGGAAGGTCAAGGTCAAGGCACCAGCAGGCTCAAGTTTGTAGAGGATGCTCTCTGTGCCAGAACAGGTTCTTCAACCTCTGTGCTGCCTCTTCCCGATGTGGGAGAGGTGGACGTCAGTCTCCCTCATAGCTCCAGCATCGGAAATTGATGAACAAGAGGGGGATGACTGCTGGAAGAAGCCCTTTCATTAAGGGCTTTATCTCCCTGTGGGGAAAGAAACCTCGTGACCAAGCTCCTCCCTAAAGCCTCATCTCTACATACTGTTTCCCTGGTGAATGCACTTCAACACAAAACCTGGAAAGATGCACAGTCAAAACAGATTTGTGTTAATGAAGTTGTTCGTCTCCCATACCCCCGCCATAGGAGAAGCGGTGGTAACATTATTTTGCTACCTTCCTTGAGTTAAATAAGTGGACAGATTTTATTTTTTCCATTCAGACAGTCAGGGAGAACAAAGTACAGCATATCTCAAGTATGTATTTTAAAACTCCTTAAGAGACAAACTGCAAAGGCAAGTTGACATTTGAAAAGGGAGAAGGCACAGTGACCGAGACAATTCTCTTGTATGTATGGTTTACATGCACAAGTAAGCATGTTTGTAGGTGTGTGGGCACATGGGTGGGGAGCACACATGTGTACATGCATGTAGAGGACCACGTTCGGTGATGTGAATGAGAATTCCTGGAAAGAAGCCACAAAGACCAATCGGCTGACTAAAACTACAGTGATGTGGAGAGGTAGGGATGTTCAGGCCCAGAGGTTAATTGCCTATCTCTGACTAGCTTTGGCCCACTAAATAACTATTCCTTGCCAGTCTTTGTATTGGAAATAATATCCTGTGACTAATAGATAAAAACATCTCAGAGTCGATTGACTTAGCAGAACCACTGGCTTCCACCAAACAGAAAGCTAAGCACATCCAAGCCCCACAGGACAGCTTCCCCCATCTTGCTGTATCTGATGTATCCACTGATGTATTTTAAACTTGCCTTTATTATGACCTTCTTTATTCTGGCAAACTATAAAACGTACTGGAACTGCTTCCATAGTGGAAAGTGGAATTTGGGGTAACCCAAATCTGTATATCGGGGCCATGATCACTCAAACTTGGTTCCAGAATAAACTATATCTTATTCCCTTTAAGATGAGAGCTGTGATTATTTTTATTTTTATTATTTTATTTTTTTATATTAACAGTGGTGTGGTATCCTTCCATTGATCTCTACTCATTCATTGAGGCAGGGTCTCTCACTTGAACCCAAAGCTCTTCAAATCCACTAGTTTGCCTCACCACTTTGCTGCAGGCAGATATGGTGCTGGAGAGGTACTGAGCATAGGCATCAGAGAGAGAGAGAGAGAGAGAGAGAGAGAGAGAGAATCACATAGGCATGGGAACCCTGAACCTTATGCTCAGGTTTTCTAAACTCTAAGTCTAGAACTTTCTAAAAGCACCTATCTCTTGGAATACTTTTCAGTAAGAGCATTTTCTGTAACTCTAATTTGCTACAAACTAAAAGCCTAGCAACAGAGAAATAGTGCATTTGGGTGTATATAACTGTAGAATTCTGTGCACATATGAAAATAATTTTTTATAGAAAGCTAGAGGCAATGAAAATTACTCTTGCTCAGCAGAGAAAACAGCAGAAAGGAAAGTCAAGGAATCTCCTACCTCCCCAGCCACATTTTTGCTTATCTTCTTATGAGCATTTTCCCTGCCAACGATGATGTAAACCATGATAATTTTACTCATGAAAAGCTGGAAAAGGCGAAGTTAAAATAGTGATATCAAACTCTGAAAATAAGACCCAAGATCAAATAATTTTACCATGAATAAAGGAAGTTACTGCATTGTGACAAAGGTACCGATTCTCTAAGGAGATGCGATCACTTTAAATATCGAATGTCGAATACATAAAGGAAAACTTGACAGGCATGAAATGGGGCTAGAGTCACCAACTGCTACAGCTGAGCACAGAACCCTTGCAGCTCAGCGGTGACTGACAGATTAGGAAGACAAGGTAAGGAGGACATGCAGGTGGGAAGACACATTCTGAACATGGGAGCGACCACGCCATGGGCCATGGTCCCAGGTGGAATGAAAATAAAAAAAGAAAGAAAGAAAGAAAGAAAGAAAGAAAGAAAGAAAGAAAGAAAGAAAGAAAGGAAACACAGCATGATGATTCAACTCTCTCAGATTCAGCATCTCTGTGGATGCAAGGGTAACTTCACATTCCTGCCAAACAAAACCCCGCTACCACAGTGGAGTGTGCCCTTGAACTGGGAGCCAAGGCAAGCCCTTCCTTCCCAGAATATTGCTTTTCTCAGCCAGCAACCGTACAGCCACTATGTGGTGATTTAGACATCCATATTCCCACAAGGATAAGTGTCAAGAGCATTATAGACGCTAAGCCATGGAATTCAGGAATACATAAGTGTCATCACTACTAAGTGGGGCTCATCCCCAAATGTGAGGCTAGCTTGACATTCATCAAGCGATCTGTACAAATCAGCAGGCTGGTAGACCAAATAGATAAGCCACATAGTTGTAGTATGGTTTTGAAAATGCATTTGACAATACCAAACACCCTTTCCAGATTTTGAAAATCAGAACGTAGGAATAGAGGCAACCACTATCATAACCGAGGAAAGGATATGGGGAAAGTCTACATTCCACCCCATTCATGGGATTTAAACATTTTTTTTTCTGAGACTGGGATGCAGGACATGGCTCCACACCACTCTGAAAACCTCTTCCAGGGAGAGGCAGTTAGAATAATAGAATGAACTGAAACAAGTTTTTAAAGGTAGAAAGCAGAAAACACGGCTGCTTCATTGGCTATGACTAGTCTTAGTCACTTTTCTATCAAGGTGATGAAACAGTATGACTCCAGAGGGCTAGAGTCCATGGTGGTGAGTGACTGCAGGGGCAGCTGAGAGCTTGCTTCTTCATCTGCCAGCAGAAGGCAGGGAGGGCGAGGAGGACTGGGAATGGAGGGAGCCTTTTGAAACCTCAATGCCTGTTCTAGTGGCAAACCTCCGCCAGCAACCCACATCGTCAAAGCCTTCCCAATGCTTCCCCAACAGTTCTGCCACTGGGTAACAAATAGTCAAACACAGGAGTCTGCGCGGGCCACTCTCATTAGAATTATCACTTGACCTGATATCTACGAAACACAGAGAGAACACAACACACAGAGCCAGGCTGCAAAGCACATGGGCTATCAACAGTCATCCTTCCTAGGTAAGAAACGAACAGCTGGAGTATGAATTAGGGATATGTACATTCACAGGAATATCTGTAAAGTGAACTTAAGAAAGGGAGGAGAGAGAGACAGAGGGGGAGAGGAAGAGAGGGAGAGAAAAAGACAGAGAGGAAGAGAGGAGGGAGGGAGAGAGAGAAAGAGAGGGAGAGAAAGAGGAAGAGAGAGAGAGAAATAGAGTTTTTTCTTGTTCTTTCAACAAGAAGGTTTAGCGGGGTGATAATTTGGTAGCAGTTAGCGCACCCCCACAGCAAGATCCTAGTTACTGACACCATTCTCCAGGGAAAGGAGCCAAGGGTCCCCAAAGAAAGCACAGGGCAGAGAAAGGACAAAAAAAATAGGATGAGCCTGGGACACTGGAGTGTCTTTTAGTTTTTGAAAGTAAAGAGGAAAAAAGAAAGGTGTGTGGGGGGACAGGAAGAAAAGAAAAAAAGTAAAGAAAAAAAATAATCAACCATGCTGTGACTTCCTGGGGAGATTTTCCAAAGGATCTTTATTCACCCAAAACAGAGAGGGTGCAGAGAGACCAAATAAAAGATTCCATAGAAGTACATCCTGTAGAACCCGTTAACATGGGGGAAGGGTCCTTTATCAGAGCATGAGTGAGTCAAAGGCAGCCACGTCATTAAAAATGACCACACCAGTATGGCAACCTGAGGTGTCTTCCCTATTGACTGGACACAGGCACATCCCAAGGCCATTTAAAGGTTGGACTAGATTGGCTGCAGCTGGAGAGAGGGTGTGGTCAGGGGGTGTGTTCAGATCAGTTGGGGGGTTCTAGAGGATGTTAATAGCCTCATTACCATTAGCTATACCTGGCTGTCATTGCATAGTTCTGTTACTTCCTCCCCTTGAGTCTGGCAGAGGTTTTGTCTGGAATTTTCAGTTTCTTTGAGTTGTTGAATTGATAAGCACAAAATTTTGTGTTTTTCTCCTCCTCCTCCTCTTCTTCTTCCTTCTTTCTTCTTCTTCTTCTTCCTCTTCCTCTTCCTCTCCCTCTTCCTCTTCCTCCTCCTCCTACTCTTCTTCTTGCAGCGAACCCAACTCACCCTTGATAATGATGCCACCAGGCTCTATTTCTTTTTTTTTTTTTTTTATCTGATTTATTAATTGTGTTGAAAAACCAGCACTTCATCTTATTGATTTTGCTCCACAGTTTTCCTCCTTTAGTTGCATTAATGTGTAATCTGCAGCAACTGTCTCCCTGGTAACCACCGCTATTCTCTATCTCTGCTTGTTTTTAATACCCTACATGCTAAGTAACATCATTCAACTTCCCTTCTGTCTGTCTGGCTTCACTTAGCA
This sequence comes from Phodopus roborovskii, assembly GCF_943737965.1. Lineage (NCBI taxonomy): Eukaryota > Metazoa > Chordata > Mammalia > Rodentia > Cricetidae > Phodopus > Phodopus roborovskii. The sequence goes on from NW_026126651.1 coordinate 9,405,906, forward strand.
TCATGTCCCCCAGGCCCATCCATGGTTGCACAGGAAGCAAGATCTCCTTCTGACACTAAATAACGTTCCACTGAAAGTACAGAATGTAATTTCTTCACCCATTCATCCACTGCCAGATGCATGCCTTATTTCTGTATCTTGACTAAAATGAATCTGACTGCCATGAGCATGGGGGTGTAGACTTCTTTACCTCTTCTAGGAGGATTGCTGGATCTTCTGTAGCTCTATTTCAAATTCTGTGGAAACTAAAGTAAGTTAGCCATTGCTGAATTGTGCAAATAATATAGAATCTTCTAGCATGTGGCCACCTAGAATTAGCTGACCTTGCCTCTACATTTTGATTAATTTCCTTTGTGGGATTAAATACACACACACACACACACACACACACACACACACACACCAGACACACACATAGACACAAACAACAAAGATGTGGGGGGGGGGGGAGGAAAACAGATGTGGTACCGTTCAGAAACCATTGTTTTTCCTTAAACAAACAATTTTCACTTATTTGAGATAAAAACCCATGTACCCTAGTATGTCCTTGATTCCTGGGATTCCAGGCACTCAGCACCCTGCCCTGCTTTGAAATACTGGTTTTAAGGGAGGACAAACTGCTGAGGGTTCCGTAAGCTGATGAGGTTTATTTTGCAGGTGACCTCAGATTTCACTAGAAGGAGAGTTGTTGGTTTTTTTTTTTTTTTTCCTCCCTGCGTTAAACACCAGCAAGCAAAGAACATTTCATTTTCTGTGGCCTCTGAATATGTGGACGGTACAATAAAATTACCTTGAGCTTCCAATATGGAGCAGCACAATCCCACGGGGTTCCAGCTGAGTTCACCTCCATCATTAACACCGGTGCTTATTTATTTTCCATTCACTTCTAAAGAAAGGCTTCGCCACGAGAAGCGGACGTGTCAAAGACCTCTTTAAGGTAGTCAGTTAAAAGACAAACTACTCTGTATTTTTAGACCTTTAAAGGAACAAGAAGGAAAGTGTGGGTAATTGTATCCTGAACTATTGATATTGGTCATTTCAGGTGGGTGGGAGAGGCTAGGAATGTAAAGAGGAAATAATTGCCTTTAATAAACTACCCTGTTAGGTACTTGTTACAATTGTTGTGTAAAATGTATGTGGGTTTTTTTTTTCTTTCTTTTTCTTTTTCTTTTTTTTCTTTTTTTTTTTTTTTTTTTTTTGTGCAAAAGAAGACTTACAGTGAGTAGAGTGAAATTACTCTTGCTCCCTGCCCACATGCCAGTATTTATAAATGGTTTTACTCTTTCCGTTTACCTAGCTACAGGGGCATTCCTGTGCCATTAGGGGCCAGCAGGCTAGCTGCCCTTGGACAGTACTGCTGAGGTAGCCAGAGGTCATGGTTCATGGATTTCTAGCTTATGACTGGGTAGCTGTGTTGGTCTTAAGGTTACAAACATTAAGTCCAGTGCGCAGGACTTTGCTAGCATCTGAAGCAAAGAGAAGTCAGTCCTGAGAAGCTGAGCGTGTGTGCAAGGCAAGACATCCAAACAGGCGAGGCTCCTGAGTGCCCTGGAGGGAGCACTCCCGAGTGCCACACTACAGAAATAAGACCACGTGACACTCAAGTATCTGACAAATGTCCAGACTCACTGGGAGTAGGAAAAACAAGGGTGTGGCCAAAATCTACTTAAGAATTCAGTCTCCCTGCTTGGCAAGATCAAGGTTGCAGCTGCCTGAAAGGCAAAATTCCAAAAGAGCTGAAGGAAATGCCAGCAGAGCAGCACATGCCGTCCATCAGTGGCAGCCATGTTTGTTCTTCAGAGTCTCAATATTTGAGACCTGGGTAATACTTAAAACCAGCAGGACCCCTGGGAATTCTCCGGAGAGAAATTTCCGTGCACCAAGAGTATACATTTCGGTTGAGAAATAAGATACTAGCAATCGCGTGTATCACGTCTACTGAGGTGTCAATGCATTCATTAGGTGAGGCTCTCTTGTTGGGAGAAATAAGCTGGTGAGTTACAGAAACCCTGTAGTTCCCACAGAGCCAACATTGCTTTTCTGAACCTCACAGCATAGACTAGAGCTCGAAACTGCATCTGTATCATGTTGACTATGGACTAGTCATCAGCTGAAGGCACCATTGGCCGACCAAATGGACTGTCACAACTGGGCAAATCCTCTCTTGCACAGACCGGAAGGACAGGGCAGCCGCCGAGTTCATTTTATAAAGGATTATTATCATTGTATTACTGCCATCTGCAGCAACAGCAACCTGGACTCCAGGCATTTGTCTGAGCCGCGTCTGGGAAACAGGTTATGACCCAACTTCATGTCATTTTCTAGAGGCCAGTTGAGTATAGGAGTAACCTTGCCCCCTCCCCAAAGGAAAATCTTTCCATAAGCAATTACATCAAAACAAAGCCCAACAAAGTATTCCAAAGCTACACAGAAAGTGGGTTTACATCTAAGTGGACTGGGTAGTTTTAAGAAAAAATAAATAAATAAATACTAAGGGAAAAGGGTTTCACCAAACCATTTCCAAGATCTCAAGGGCTCTCTATATTTGGGGTATGTTGTTGTTGTTGTTCCTAAATCTAATAATTTTATGGACATGATAAAAGAAAACGTGAATTGGCCTTTTGTCTCGGATACTTTTTGTCACCGTCACCAAAATATCTGACATAAAATAATGGGGCGTACAGATCATTTCAGCTCACTTTCAGAAGGGTTTGGCCCTATGGTGGTGGGAATGTGGTAGAAGAGGTCTTCAGCTTATGGAGAATAAGAAGAAAGATGATGTAGACGATGTCAGGACAAGATATGCCCCAGCATCTCCTCTAGCTAGAGTGGATTCTCATGCTTGTCACAGCCTCTCAATAGGAGTTCCTCACAAGGACCGATACATGAAGGCAAGGTGCCAATCTATTGCCCAGGTGGCTGTTCTCATGACCTGTTTGGTCTAGAAACAGACAGGCACGCTCACAGATCGCCTTCCATCGTTTACTATGCACTTCTTAATTCAGGCTCACACCATGACTAATCAGCACACTGCTCAAACAACTCCTAACATTGATTGCAGGTCCTAGTGAAATCCCAGAGCTCAGGACATGCATATACAGTTTGGAAGGGGTGTACCCTCACAGAGCCTACGAGGACTTAGCTTCCTCCACACCACGTGGTGGTTTGCAAGAGGATGTCCTACATGGGCTCCAGCATTTGGATCCTTGGTCCCTTGCTAATGGCACAGTTTGGGGAGGAATAGTATGTATAGTTTAGCTGGAGGATGTATGTCACTGGGAGTGGGGGGGGGAGGACCAAGTCTCACCATTGCTAGTATACTTTCTACTCCCAGCGTGAGGTTCAAGATGTGATGAGTCCTCAACCCTCAGCTTACAACAATAGCTACCGTGTCTGTGGCTACAGTCAGTCATATTTCCCTGCCATCATAGTATAGTCCCTGACCTTCTGGAACCATAAAACCAAATAACCCTTCCTTCTATAAATTGCCATAGTCATGGTATTTTAACACAGTGATAGCAAAGTAACTAATACACATAGATGGGAGTGTGACACACTTTTCCTTCCTTCCTTCCTTTGTGTTTTATATAATGTATGCATTTAAGTTCCAGGCTTTTCTTTCTTTCTTTCTTTCTTTCTTTCTTCCTTCCTTCCTTCCTTCCTTCCTTCCTTCCTTCCTTTGTGTTTTATATAATGTATGCATTTAAGTTCCAGGCTTTTCTTTCTTTCTTTCTTTCTTTCTTTCTTTCTTTCTTTCTTCCTTCCTTCCTTCCTTCCTTTCCCCTTCCTTCCTTTCTTTGTTAGTTTCTTCCTTCCTTCCTTCCTTCCCCCTTCCTTCCTTCCTTCCTTCTTTTCTTTTTTCTTACTGATGCTCACTTGTTCCGCTCTCATATAATAGCCTTAGTTTACTTCTTGGGTTCTCCATTCTGATTAAGGCACCTAGTTTTGAATGTAGCTATGAAACATGCTTTTGAAACGTGTTAGGCTAACCACCCTAACTTTTTGCTTCTTTTCTAGGTCATTTTTTACTGTTCTAGGTCCGGAATCATCCATTCACAGTTCCACACAGTTGTGTTTACGGAACTTTCAATAGGATTTTGTTAGACATCAAGTTAATCCCACAGGTAAGCAGGTGCATCGCTGTCATTACTCTGCCCAGTTCCCCAATCCCCAATCCATGCTCCCATCTACACAGGACTTCTGTTACTATCATGAGGCTTTTCTATTTTTTGTTTTGTTTTGTTTTTCTATATACAGATTCCATACTTGTTTGTTATGTTTATCATTGTATATATCATTTGTAGAGCAGTTGTAAATATTGTAATGGTTTTAATTTTGTTCACCATCTGTTTCCTGTGGTTATGTACAAATGTGACTGAATTTGTGTGCTGTCCTTTTACCTAGATGCCTAGATGAATTCGGGAAGCTTCAGAAGCATCTTGCAGATGTCCTGTGGCTTTCATATAGTCAGTCAGGTTTACTGCAAACTAGAGCATGTTTATTTTGCCCCTTCCTAATCTGCATACCTGTTATGTTTTATCCTGACCTGTGCAGTGTCTAAGACATTGAGCACTGTGATGGTGAGTTTTGTCAACTTGGCACAAGCTAGAAGTATCTAGAAAGATAGTATCTCAAGGAATTCCTTTCATAAAATTGCCCTGTACTCAAGTCTGTACAACATTTTCCTGATTAATGATTGATGTGGGAAGGCCCGGCCAACTGTGTCCTGTGTCATTCCCCAGGCAGATGCTCCTCCTGGGTTGCATAAGAAAGCAAGAAGTTAGGGAGAGAAAACCAATAAGCCAAATAAACCCTCTATGGTTTCTGCCTTCAGATTCAAGACCTATTCTCTCCTCATGATGGATTGTAATCTATAAGCCAAATAAACTCTTTTTTCCCCTAGTTGCTTTTGGCCCTGGTGTTTATCACAGCAACAGAAATCAAATTACAGCAAGCATCATACTGAGATACAACTGCTATTTCAAAAGTCTCTCTCACCTCATCACCATTTGACAGGGTAGTAAGATTCTACACACTTTTCCCGATCTTATCCAGACTTCATCGAAAATGAACGCATCTAAGTACAAGAAGTAAGTGGCTTTTTCTTCCTTACAGTGCTGCGATCGAACCCATGGCCTTACCCAGGCTAAGGCAAGCATCCTGCTTCCAAACCATACCTCCTGCCCAGCCCTTACCTTTTAAGGCAGAGACCCAGGCTAGCCGTGGGTTTATAATATTTGCATTGTAGCCTCCTGAGTGTTAGGATTAGATGCAAAACTTACTTATCTTTCTTTGTAGTTGTTCTAGATGCTATCAAATGAATTGCATATAAATGTTATGAGCTGAAATGCATCTACCCCAAACATTGGCCTACATAACCCTTAGCCCTGAAACTACATTTGGAAAACATAAAAGCCTATAACTTGGTGATGTAGTAAAGTGAGCCCATGAAATGGTCCCCAATACAATGCAAATGTCTTGATAAGGAGAGAAAATTTGTACAAATAGACAAACAGAGAAAAAAAATCGATGCAGGGTTGGTCCACAGTTCACTGGTACCAAAGTGGGAGGAGGGTAGAAAACTGAACTTTCAATTAGGTCCTGAAGACAGCTCATTTTCTAAATCACAGTTGTGTAAACATTCCCGTCTCACAATCTGTGCTTTGAAAGAACATCTCATTTATCTTGGCATTGACACTGGAGCATTTTCTCCTCTCCCTGAAGTTGTGGCTTCCTTATCCCATCATACAATGGATGAGTTTGGATGGTCCTTTGTCATCTGGGGCATCATATGATGGCCACTAACTCCTAAGTATAATTCCCAAAGACTGGGTTCCTTAACAAATCTGTATCTTCCCTCCACTTTCTCTTTTCTTGGACATTGATTTTTTTTTTTTCTGTTTCCAGGAGTGAGGAAGGACCACAGGAGTAGGCTGCTACTAACTATAAAACTCTGGAAATTCAACATCCTGTCTAATATTGAATCTTCTTTTCATTTGGCTTGAATAACTTTTCTTCTGTCATTTTCCACATGGAAATTTGTGATATTTGAATTCTGCCAGTGTTTCAATTACACGTGAGTGAGCAGATGCTGGCTTGTGTTGTTACCAGTGAGAGACCTTTAATGCCAAATCCAAGAACAGACACAAGTTGTTCTAAAACAAGACTGTTGTCAATTTTATTAAATCTTGTATTTACAAAGTATTTCCTTTTGCTGTTGCATAAACAGATGCTTTATAAAGAGTTTATAAAATTAGGATTTGTGGTACCAGCATTATTTTTTTTTTTGAAGGACAAGGTTTCTCTTCATGTGTTCTCAGTTTGTATACAAATTGAATATAATATAATTTGTGACAACTTCACGTTACTGAAGCCAGACCCTGTCTGTGTGTAACATAACTCTCTTTCTTTCTTTCTTCCTGCCTTTCTTTCTTTCTTTCTTTCTTTCTTTCTCTTTCTTTCTTTCTCTTTCTTCATTCTTTCTCTTTCTTGCTTCCTTCCTTCCTTCTTTCCTTCCTTCCTTTTCCCCACTTTCTACCCTTTTTCTTTTGCTCCCTTCTTTCTCCTCTGGGTTTTACGTCTGCTTAAAAGAATATTGCTACAAAGCACAGTTTCTAGCAAATAAAACATGCTTGGGATATTGCTGTGATGTTCGTTACCTAGATCTCATCAAGCATTAATCAAAGTCTTGGCAAGGCTGCTTTTTTCCAAGCTATGTCACTCCGGGATCAGGCGGAGGAGGGTGCAGTCCTGTGTCCGGCAGGATGCTCACCAGCAAGGACAGCTCTGTTCAGTCCCTGCTGGCAGCACACCTTTCTGGGGCTGCAACAACAAAAGCATCCCCAAACTGTCACAGGTCTTCTCAGTGGGTATCCTCGTTGCCATAGAGAATGGCTTCAGTTAAGTATCTCTGCTGCAGGGTAGGCAGAAAAAAATCTAGAAGAAATTGCAATTGAAACAGAAAGGGAAAAAAAATAAAAACAGCCAGAAATTGGAGGCAAGTAGGGAGCAGGGAAGGTGAGTCCAGCAAAATGCTCCACGGCTAAGGACAGGCTCACCTTCCTTGACCTTCCTGCCTTCTCATTCCTGACTCAGTCCCAGAGTGGGCCATCTTCCTTTGCCTCATCTGTTTTCTTATTGTACAAATACAATTATGTGACTGCTTTCTCTTCACACTATATACTTTGTCAGATAAGCACAACATTGCATTCATCTCAGTGTTGAAATCTGGTCATTTTATCTTACTGCTGGGACCCATACACCCAGGGTCTTTCCTGGGTAGCTTTGGTGGCTTTTGTATTTTGGATGTTCCTGGTGTCAGAGTCCACTGGAACCGGGAACCTAGTAACAGGGACTGCCTAACATCATGTATTAATTAGTAGGGGGTTCACAGAATGTTTTAATCCACTGACACACTGCAACAGAAAAAGCAACAAACAGTAAAAGAATGGGCATGGGCTAACACCTGTCTCTAGATGACACGATTCAAATTTACTGATGATTTAGAAAAGAGTTCTGTATTTTCTTTTTAATAATACATGACAGGCAAGTATTGGAGACAGCTCTACCATGCTCACAACTCTGGGGCTGGCTCTATTGTGCTGCCCAGGCACAATTCAGGGCCCGCTCTCCTGAATGCTGCAGTCTGTGAGGGGCTCTCCTTCTCTTATGACCTCAGGGCCAGGTCCCCATCATCCTCAGGTATAGATGGGAGCATTTCTTCCCTGCCCATGCTGCCATACAGCAGATGAGAGGCAGTGTCAAAATCTCTCATGCTTACATTCTCAGGGACAACCCACCCATGTGGGTCAGTTCCCCCGTGCTATCCAGATGAGGTGCAGGGCCCACTTTGCCCAGTGTTGTAGCTGGTAAAGGGAGAGTCATCTGGAAGTGATAGGTAGGGGCGGGAGGGGAGAACGTCTTCCCCCTGTTTACACCACCATGCCACAGAGGACATAGGCAGTATCAACTTTGTCCCTCAAATGCCCCATGCTCCTGCAAACAGGATCAGCTTTATTGTGCTGCCCAGGTGAGATGCAGTATCCTCTCTCCTGAGTGCTTCAGCTGGTGAGGGGCAGGACCAGTTTTAACCTAGTGTGGCATCCAGTGAGGGGCGGGGCCCACTCTATACAGCCCTAACCTCTCTGCCTTTTGCTGTTATCAGGAACCAGGCATGTCAACAGAGACCTCAGCTGCATCAGAGCCATGAACCCAGATATGGGCCCCAGCAGCAGCGGCAGCCCTGGTGTAGACATCACCACAACCCTGGGTGGCAATCAAGCCACTGCCTGCCCTCTTCAGCTGTGCCTATGTAGAGACCCGTCTTAAAACCGCGGATGCCACAGCCCTGCAGTTTTGCCATCAGCATCCCCGGTGCTCAGCTCTTGCACCAGCCAAGCCCAAAATCCTTCCCCCAAAGAATCCACTATTTCAGGCCTTCCAAACAGAAAACGGCGAGCGCCCAGGTCTCCTGGATGCGTGTGAGCCTGGGACCTCTAACGCAACTCAGTTGTGTTTCACACACAATTGCAAAACCGAATGACAGACAGGAGGGAAAAGCATATGGAGACGATGGGAACCCGGCTTTATGTATTCGTGAGGTAGTGTCTGCTGTGCCCGTAGGAGAGAACATCTTGTTATGATTCAGGAGGAGCAAATGGTCTGTGTTTTACTGGGAACTATATGTGATGTGTTTTCGAATGCAAGAACCCATAGGCTGCCAGGTCGGCCATATGGCGGCTGCTTATCACACGTGCTAAGGCAGGCCAAGCTGAAGTGCTCCAGGGGCTTCCTTGCCACTGGAAAAGGGAGGAGGCCCTTCTGGGAGACCCCAAAGGCAGATTGGGCTCTGGCTTTGAGACAGAGAAGGCACCAGACATCCACAGCTGAAAGCTAGAGTGGTATGGAGGGGGTGAAGCAGGAGAGGCAGGCAGGAAGCAAAGGGCAGGGGGGCGGGCGGGCTATGTTGCAGGGGGAGGGTTGCCTCCTGTCTCCTGAATGCTGCAGGCTCCACAGGAAAAGGCTTACTCCATGAACCGCAGCATCCATCCGCAGGGAAGGTTCCCCATTTACAAAAGGGAAGCTGAGGGCACGATCCTCGTGTCCTGGTTAGTGTTACTCTCTGAGGATGCAGAGTAAAATTAGGGTGAAGAGAGTGGGGAGGGTCTTACAAACTGCGAAATAAATACGTGATGCCGGAAACAAGGACAGCCACTGGAGCATTCGCCACATCCCGGCATAACTACCAAGGACATGAATCTACATCTAAAATATAATATTTCAAACATCTGTTACTATAGTAATAGTAATGATAAAATTTCACCGACAGCTGCTGGGGCTGACATCACCGGTGGTCTGGTTGGGCCTCAAGTCTGGAGACCATCTGCTATGCTTATAGAGATGGTCACGTGTACGCACACTCAGGTCTGATACTTCTTTCCAGCTCACGCAGGCCATCCCTTCTATGGAGTGCTTGGGACCAGAAACATTTCACGTTCTTCCAGAGTCAGTGACCTTTGCTTACGCGCAGAGAGAACTCTCATATGGGTCATATTCACAGTCTGGAGGCAAGTTTATACACTAATGGTAGTGCATCTTTTGGGCTGTGAGATGGCATGAGATACACATGGAATTTTCTGCAACAGGGCTTAAAACGTTTCTGGTTTGGGAACATTTCAGCATTTCAATATTTAATTCCTGGATTAAGTAGATGCCAAACTCATATGTCTTAGTCGGTGTTGTACTGCTGTGAAGACACCATGACCGTGCAACTCTTATGAAAGAAAACCATTTAACTGAGGCTTACATTCAGAGGCGCAGTCCATTTCTGTAACGGTGCAAAGCATTGTGGCATGCCAGAAAACATGGTGCTGGGAAATAGCTGAACGTTCTGCAGCAGAAGGCAGCAGAAAGAGAGACTGGGCCTTTAGTGTCATTCCCTAATGACCAATCCCTTGAATATGTGAGCCTATGGCGACCATTCCATACCATACTATGCCATAGTAGAGAAGATCTCTGAAATCCATGCCTATGAGCACAAATCATCCTATGAATTCCTTTATTAACTAACAGAGGTACTGAGTGCCAGCCACAAAGTAATGTGTCCATCAGTGCTGACATGACAGCCCAAGACTCCTAGGCTTTGCAAAAGTTAACGGTAAAATACGATTTTTAAAGCAAAGAATGACAGGAGACACAAAAACATGATGGACAAGCTGTACTATTCATTTTGTTTTATTGTGCTGATTTCTGCTTATTAGACTATGAAGACTGTACTGGGTTATACGCAGAGGCCACAGCTCTAATACACATTTGTAAAAGGAAGAAGAAGAAAAACGAAGCAGGGGTATAGAGGAATTTATTCATGCCACAGTACTTGTATTAGCTGTGACAGAAGCTGACCAGTGGTCACCCCGAAGTAGGGACACAAAGAACAGGAGGAGGTGTCTGTCTTTCCAACTGCGCCAGATTCAGACAATAACAAACACTGAGTGGCCATGGCTCACTCATTCTGAGTCAACTCAACCAGCTCCATGGGCCTCACTGCCAGAAAAGCCTGTGTGGAGTCATCTGCAGTCCTACTGTGTTTTCCAACTGGAGGGCTATATGGACAGGCATTTTGTACATCTACTCATATCAGACTGAACGGTGAGCAGAGTGTGCTTCCGAGGAAGCATGCCCTTTCCTGACATGCAACCATAGAGGAGGTACAAGGGGACAAACAGGAGAGAGACATAGCTCCATGCTACCAAGACGGGGGCTGTTGCCTCTCAGTTGAGCCTACCTTTTTTCTAGCGTATATTCTTCCTCTCTTGCTTGTTACGACTAAACTCTCAAGAGCTAGCTCTACTGCAATGCCCATCTGAATTATTTCTAGAGCCCAAGAAATGAGGCTCGTGCTGGGGTGAGACGGGAGCAAACTGGAGATCTCTTGAAGCACTTGGGATATGCTCTGTGAAAAGATGCTGACTAGCGAGTGCATCCTTCAGGGTACACATTTGGAAAGGCACATGCTAAGATGTAAATGGCGGCGGCTAGCGCTTTCTACATCCTCTTCTTTCCAGACTTCAACAATAAGCATCTGTATTTTTGTGATCAGGGAAAAGCCAGCACAACACATTTATAAAACAATTGTTTCTTGAGTATAGAAGAGACAGGGCAGCCCGAGCAGGCATGCCCAGGAAGGAGGCTCCTATTGCTTGAGGGAGAGCTGCTTCCCTCGACTTGTGCTTTCTGGGTCCCTGTGCTCATCTGGCTGTGCACCTTATATCCTTGCTAGATGTCATATAACACACGAAATGCTGAGGATATAACACAGCATGACTAGCTGTTCTCGGTGGTCTGAAGACCATGGCGAGAAAAGTGTTGCGTGTGTTCAATACAAACACCAACTTTCCTCCTACCTTCCTAGTATCTTGTATTTCTGAGGAGCAGTGGTGAAGCTCAGAGACACTGAATCTGTATACATAGAGGGTTGGCGACCCAACAATAGACTCCCCAGTGTCATGGTGGCTCTTCACAGCAACCCTTATAAGGGAAACATTTGACTCCGGTGCCTTAGTTTCAGAGGTTCAGGCCACTATCATCATGGTGGGGAGCATGGCTGGTAGATGTGGTACTGGAGCAGCATCTGAGAGGCCTACATCTTCCAAGCAATGGGAGGTCAACGGAGGCACTGGACAGTATCCTGAGCCCGCCCCACAGTGACACAGTTTCTCCAACAAGGCCGTACCCATTCCAACAAAGCCTCACCTCCTAACAATACCACTCCCTATGAGATTGTGTAGGCCAGTTACATTCAAAATACCACAAAATACCAGGAAAAGAGGTATGGGTCACAGTGGTTGTAAGCAGTAATTATGAAACCATCAATACTAACATCCCTACTGTACCATTCTAAATACTTTGTATATTTTCCTTACCTATCTTTAGGATTACTGTATTATGTTCCCATTATAGAGACAGGGAAAATGGTGTGGTTGAACACATTTAGCCTGTGTAAGTCCACCTGTAGCCCTTCCAGTTTTCTCCCAGCACCCAGTCTCTGGCGTATCAACCTTCCACTCTGTACTAGGTTCATTCCATGTTTGTCTCACACCCCTTTCCCACCCCATTCAAGCTCCCGGGCTAGGCCTTTCTCTCTGTGATGCAGTACATTTCCTGCACCAGCTGCCCATAGCCTGGTATTCCCAGTACAGAGCTTCCAGAATATCAGCAGTTACTGCATGTTCTGATCCATCCCGAACTCCATGGTGGCAGCACCTATCAAAGGCTGGCTTGTCAAGAGAGACTGAAGCCCTAACAAGTGGACGAGAACAGGAGACACATGAAAGTAGACCAGTCGCTTAAAACTATAGCCAGGAGGTCAGAGGACAAGGACTCTTCCAGCTTCATCGCCTCCCCCCACCCCCATACACAGAATGTTCACCCAACAGAAAATCACGCTAAGCTCCATAGACCCAGAGAGGCTAAGTGAGGAAGACGGCTTAAGAGGAGAAACACAGATCTTCCTGGGAAGAGGACACAGAACAGATTTCATGAATGCACTGGGGTGCGTGGGGTTGGAAACAGGGAGGATCAACAGGAGGGGTGACAAACACTGAAATAAGTGACGAATTGGGGAGGGAGAGCACTCAGGGGTGCACACCTAGTGCAAGGAAAGCCCCTTGGGATCTACACAGGACTGCCATGAAGATCAACTCACAATGAAAAATGGAGTCTGGACTGTTCTAGAACAAACAGAGGAGAATCACTGAGGACAGACTTGGGTGGATCCTGACAAATATTTAAAGAAGAATTAATGGAAGTCCTTCTCAAACTCTTCCTAAATCAAGTCATAGCCACTATTATAAAGCAAAAATATATATATATATATTCACAAAAAATAAACACTAGAGAATGGTAACCAATGTCCAGTATAAAATATCACCGATCAAATCCAGCAGCATACAAAGAACATCCACTGTGGTCCTGTAAGATTCAACCCAGGACTGCAATATCCAACAGACAGAATCAATATAACACACCCAACAACAGCATTAATTATATGGCAAAGCTAGGATTAAAAAAAAGAAGAAGAATATGATAAACCCAGTGAGTACAGCAAAAGTGATTGACAAAATGCCACATCTTTTAATAATGAAGAGTAGGTTTGCTTTATTGCAGAACCAGAAGAGAACATCTTCAGCATGCTGAGGGTTCTCTTATATGAACAAACCTGCCCCTGAGCTTATACTCACTAACAGAAGCCTCACGTACTTCTCCCTAAGATTAGGATCAAGACAAGAAAGCAGTCCTTCAGTACTTCAATTAGCCTTTTCCTGAAGTTCTAGACCAAGCAATTAGGCAGGGGAAGAGTAGCTGCAAAGGGGAGTGTGTTTCCACGTGACATGTTCCGTATGTAGAAAATATAGCAATGTGCGCACACAGAGACAAGGGCTGAAAATAATCCAAAATATCAGCGATGCAGAGTTAACTACTGAAAAGCTACAGCCACAAACCACACACCCACAAATACCGCATGCAGGCAGTTTTGTGACACACACCTGTGATCATTTACACATGTGCACACCTGCACATGTGTGTGTGTGACACATTCAGTTACTTACATACTCTAGAGTCTCCTTATTCCCATTTCCTACACCACTTTTCCAAATAGAATTTACCAGTGCATGGTAATATTTTCGTTTTAAAAATTCTGACACGGGCTACAGCCTCACATAATAAGCACTGTTATGTACAAAGACATTTCTTAGTTAAACTTCCAGGATCTCTGGAACAAGTCAGCTTGGCAAAGCTCAGGAAAACAAAACTCTAGGCCAAGCATCTGTCCACTCTCCCACCTGGACCCTACTCCTCAGTATCCTGCCTCACCCCAGCCAAGGTGTCAACATCCCCCAGGTCACTGGAAAATGTCTCTCTGCTCAGTTCTGATCAGCATATAAGCTGGTCACCATGGAAAATCCAGGTTTACGGGAACCTCCAATGCCATCTAATCCATCTCACCACCCTAGCAAACAGCTAGTAACAGGAGAAGGCTCCACTGGGACAAGTTACTGGAGAAGCTGTGATGCCTTGCAAAGCAAAATTAGGGATGCGATTTAGGTCTTTCTAGCAAGAAGTCCTGGCTTCCTGAGCAGGTTTCATCTGGTGCCTATTCCTCTCCTGGACCTGGACAGAAACAGGACACTGACGCCTACAAACATGGACTGGAGACAAGAACATCACTTATCATGTCACTGAAGAGTTGAAACAGTCAGTCAGAGGGGCTTCCAAAGCCCAAAACTCTGCCTACCTCAGATGGTGCAATACGACAGAAACCTACCTGCTAAGCCAGGCGAGCTGCACCTGCGTGGAATTCATCAGGCTGGTAGCAATTTCGGTAAACTGCATTGAAAAGGTTTGCTGAACTAATCTAAAGATAAATTCCAAAGGGATGTCAAACAGCTTTGACTTAAAATCGCGCACAACTAAGAAAATCAACCCGTCGGTTTTGTATCACAATTTGGAGGTTTGCATCTATGGCTCTGCAGAACCATTATTTTGTTATTTGTCTATTTATTTATTTACTTACTTATTTATTTTGCACTGCTGTGGGGATTGCATCTGGGGCATTGCACATGTTAGGCATGAACTCTACCACACCTGCAAATCCATTTCTTTTCCGAAGAGCTCAAAGGAGGGCAAAGCTGCTCCCCTTCTGCCAGGGAAGTGAAGGGAGGGATGCCACTGGGGTCAGACAGTATCATTCAGGCATCTGACTGTATCCCATTATGCCCCACCTCTTAAAGGTACCACCCCTTTCCAGTGCCAAGCTAGAGAGAATGGACGTAAGCCTTTGGGTCCCACAGCATTTCCAAACTACAGCATAAAAATTTGAAAGTCCTAACTGAGTTACATTATCTTTCAGCATTAGCATTCATTACAGTTTTGATTCCTATCCACTGTCTAGTACTCCCCAGTACTGAAATATCATATCATATGTATGTATGTATGTATGTATGTATGTATGTATGTATGTATGTATATTTCTCCAGCAAGGCTGAGCCACATGACAGCTGCTATAACACCTTTGGTTTTCATTTCTACCTGTTGCATACTTGGGGCACTTTTAAGATTTGTACAATTTGGGGATATACTGAATTGATGGAAATTTCCTCATGAATTATTTATGCCTTCTCCCAGGAGTACTGTTTCTAAGCTTCCGCAGGACAGTCCTGAACACACTACACATGCATCTGTTAGAGAGATATCCTCACCTACTTGAAGGGCTTTCTTAAGCTTTGGAGGTTGTGACACACACAAAAAGCCAGAGGTTTCTTTATGAGGCTATGAGACACTCTTGAAACTTCTGTCCCTGTACTTACATGGGAACAAGATATTCAAATCAAAGTAGACTCAAAGAGATCAGCAACATTTGGTGGGCTAGAGGGGTTGGCCACCGTTCAGACTGCAAGCCTCTTCCCACTGTACACTCAGGGGATTAGATGGCATATACAGCAACAAAGTTAGGTTAGCTGAAGACGTATACTGATGGGCAAATAAATATATAAAATATAAACATTGCATTATGCCAAAATTTGAATAATAACTGCAGCAACTTTGACCTAAGGATTTTTCCTGGGCACTCTGACCATTTAGAGTTAATCATGTACTGCCTGGGACATGGCAGTATGTCCAGGCTGGCTTGAAGATCTTGTTTTGGTCTAATGTCGTTGAGGCCACAGAAGCTACTAGCTTGAGAACAAGTTCTCATACATCTCTAGATTCTTAAAACTGGGTTATGTGGTTAATGAGTAAAAGTTATAATTCTCTTGAGTTATCATCAATGATGTCAAAACTCGAGGGGAAATGATTGGAAATGATAACTCTGTTCCGTCATAGTTTATTAACGATGACTCAAAGGTGAGCAAAACGAAGTGAAACACGTGTTCAAAAGCATAAATGACATGATCTGTGTTTTGGAACAACACGAATACATCCCTGCTTACCGAATTCTGTATAAATAATAAATCCTGCATAATAATAACTGCTAGTCAGTGAGGCTGCAAGATTCTCCTGACCACCATGGCCTGGCTCACTTCCTTCCCTCACATACTGAGTACATCCCCTGCTGGGACCCGCGTCTCTGCCTGGGATGCGCTTCCTCTCCATCTCCTAAGACAAAGCTAAATGTCCTGTATCTGATTCCTCCCCTCCCCGCTCGCTCTTGCATCCACCTATCTTCAGACCCTGCCCTAATCCGGAGCTGGACTCAGGCAGAGAGAACAGGCACTAGATGAAACCCTCCGAGGAAACCAGAACTTTCTAGCAGGAAGGCCTAAATCCCATCCCTAACTTCGCCTTATAATGCATCACGGCTTCTCCAGTAACATCAGGAGGGAGCCCATTCCTGTTATGAGCTTTTACCGGGAGCAGAGATGGATCTGATGGCTGACATGGAAGGTTCCCTTAGTGTAGCAAGCACCACACACGGGGTGGCTTCTGAGATTTAGCAACAGACAGTAAATTGGTAAATGTCATATGGAGGTCACACACCGTGTTAGGAATAATATGCCTGGTATAAACTAAGCAAAGAAATTTATCACATTGTAAAAGTAATATGGCAATGGTTTGTGTTAACTGAAACGTCTATCCACCTTTCTCTAATTCGCACGTATATGTTACCTCACTCAACATCACCCTATCAAAGGTCAAAAGCAATAAAATAAAAAGAGTATCACTGATCACCACAGGAGCAGTCCATACATGAGAACGGGCACTATACAATGACCTTGATAATAAGGAATACCTATGCTGCTGGTAGGGGCAGAAGGCAGGTTGAGCCCAGTTTTCAATGTTTTCTAATAAAGTTTGGCCATAACCAAATAGATTTTAATGCATATGTCTTGAAAACATGGTTGCATTTCAAGATACAGCTCTTACAGAAATTGTCCCGCGTGTTTACGGGAGCTCTTATCTGTCGAGTACAATGGGGCAGATCTATTATTTTGTATGTGAGTTGACGTATCACTTTTAGAAGCGAATGGGCCTTAAAATTGTCTAATGAAAACAAATTTACAAACAGCAAGATTCCAAGCTTACAGACAGAGGTGGTCCCTCTGGTGGTCCTGGCCCACCATCCCAACTTCCTAGGCTCCCACAGTAGCGAGTACTGATCAATCAAACCAGCTCGAAGGAGCTCTCTCCTGGCCTGTGTCCTGCTCAGCTTCAAAACAACAGCTGCTGAGGATGAAGTAAGTTTGAAGTAGCTCTTGTAAAATTCTGTCAAAACACACACACACAAACACACACACACACACACACACACACACACTGCTGAGATTAAAGGCCTTTCAAATATAAAAGTTACAGAGCTTAGAAGAGGCTCCCAGTGCTGAGAGATCAAACAGACGATTTAGAAACACCAACACTGAGGTAAGAAAGATCTATTTTTTGTAACAGTCACGTTTCTCAGGAAGCCAAGGATACAGCTCCCCAGGCTTGGCTTTGTACAAGGGACTGCATCAATGGTCACTGATGTACTGAGTTACAATTCACTGTGAGTTCCTGACTCAGAATCCCTGTCTACTGTGAACACAATCTACCAGCTACACAGGTTCCAGCTTACACCTCGCAGCTTTGTTTCATTTTGTTCACTTTTCAGCATTATGGTGGTACATACGCAGAACCCCAGAAGCACTCAGTAGAATCCAATCTCTGAATTCTGAACGGTAGCCTTTTCTCTGGCTAGTGGACCTGTGGCCCGACGTGCTCTCCAGATGCTGGGCAGTGCCTGCGAGCCAAGGCTCCCAGGCAGTTATGCCAACTCCATGACAACCAACCTGTCCTCTGTGAACCAGTTTGCCAAAGTATGAGTTTCAATGGTTTACATATATAAAGAGCATTTTCAAATTATAGCATTCCTAATTTACAGTATGTTTGTCAGGTCAGAAACCCACTGGCATTCAAGGAGCACCTACGGTTGGCCTCTGTGATCTAAAAGCAACAATAAAACATTGAGCATAGACCATTTCGTGGGCACACCGTAAGCTTTGCTATCCATTACAGCACCCGGGCCCGGGAATTCCATAGTTCCACGGCATGGGTGCTTGGTTTTCTCAGTGCTTTTGTTTGTTTTTCCTCACATCAAATGTTTCTTTCATTCAAAGCTGAGGCAAAGTCTACCGTATGCCAGCTTCACTCAGGCAGGAGAGCATAAAACAGATTCATTTGGGGGAACGATATGTTGCCCCTGCCTGGTGGGTGCACTGAAAACACAGACATTAAGAAGGTAATCCTGTGCAGGCAGTGAAAAGTGTTCTTGGAAAACTAAGACAAAGAACGAAACCGAAGATCTAAGAAAGGCTACCCGTGATGGCAATCCCAGGACAACAGGGCCAATCCATAGAGGTGCAGCACAAGACAGGGTCTGACTGCGGACCTAGCCAAACGTCACGTGCAGTGTGTTCTGTCTGTTTGGACAGGTTTGCAGGTGGAAGACAGAATGTGAGCCCCATGGCTGAGCCAAGGTGAACTAGGTAGAAAAAAATCCTATGGCCCATAGTCCTGGGGATGGGAAAGGGCCACAAAAACACATCTCTCCTCTACACCTTCAGCTCAGACCCAAAACTGGGGGGTCCGTCTCCCCTCCTCACAGTGCAGCCACGTCAGTCAAGGCACAAGTTGTTGACTCATCCTGCTCTGAACGCAATAAATCCGAATGTTCTTGCATGCAACACTTAGGTTGCCCAGAGGATCCTGTAGTGACTTGAAAGAGAATGGCACATATATTTGAATACATGGTCCCAGTTGATGGAACTGACTGGAGAGGATCTGGAGGTGTGGCTTCGTTAGGGGAAGTGTATCGTTGGGGGCTGGCCCCTGGGGTTTCAAAACCCTCCCACCATCCCCATTGCTCTCTGCCTTCTGCTTGCAGATGGAGATGTGAGTGCTCAGCTGTCCCGGCCACCATGGCTTCCCCTTGCCTTAAAGGGTTCCAGCACATACACCCTATTAGGGTGCTGTCTTCGGTAAGTTGTCTCTGTCATGGTGTTTTATCACAGTGATTGAAAAGCAGCTAATGTGGATCCACAAGTGGAAAATAACATGACATGGAACTTCACTTCCTGCACAAAACTGTTCAAAATAACGCACAGAATTACCTTCATACTACATGGCATGTTGGAAACAAAAAATAATTTCATGTTCGGACATGGGGCTTATACTAAATATAGCTCATTTTAGACATACAGAAATCTTCTAAAGTTCAAGGTAATCCAAAAACTCCAAATAATTCTGCTCCTAAGCATTTTGAGTATGATATGTAACCTGTAAATGGGCCATGATTATATAGGCAGGGGTCCAGCAGTCTGCTTACCTCTCTCTCTATTCCATGAAAACAAAAAGAAAGCTTTTCAATAAAAATAAGCATAGCACACATGTGAAGAGTATGTTGACTTTACCGCTCCTCTTGGCCCCTAGAGCTCCACGCTCTACACAGATGGGAAAGAACAGCTTTGAGATAACATCTGATAAAAGTCTGATGAGCACATACTCGCTGCTCTTTGTGTCTAGCTCCAGGTCCTTGAAAGTAAGAACATTTCTTAAATGGCAGTCGGTGGCCCTGGTTTGCCATCTAGCAGTCTAGATGGCTGCCAGTATGTGCTTTGCAGATTCCCTCAGGGGAAAGTGGCCTCAGCCTTGGGACAGTGAGGACAGTTTTGCACCCCTGAAAGTGCAATCTTACTAATAAAAGCTGTCTTATGTTTTCCTTGCGTGACTTACACTAACTACACTAACACGTCCCCATCAAGTTGCCCTTGGAAACATGAAAAATACGAAGTTCAGGCTGGATGACTCTTTTCCTTCCATATTCTGTATATAAAGCTGAAGACGTTATAAAACCAAAATTCCGTCTGCCACTTGCTCCTTGAGACGCTGGTGTAAGGATCTCAGAGGATTTATGAAACACTTAAACAGAAGCAGGCAGCAAAGGGATTGCAAGACAGGGCTGTCCAGAAGCGCAGCCCTAACTCCAACCCCCACCCCTCCCTGAGCCCAGGTCTACTGTCGCTCTTCTGCGGGGAACTTCAAAAGGCATCGTATGGTTTTAATTTTGTTTTTCAGTCTTCAAAAACACACACCGTAACTAATTTCTGCACACCATAAGCACTCTATAAATACGTTAATAGTTTAATTTAACAATTAAGTAGTTTTAGTCATAATGCATTCGCACAAGTGGTTTTAGAATGGCTAAAAAGACTTGTGCGAATGTATTATGACTAAAAATACTGATGCAAGGTTGTGATTGGGAAGCACATGACCCCACCACAGACGAAAATGTATAACTTCACTGTTATGAGTAGTTCTTCCCTGGCCAGTCTGGTCCCACTGCCGCACCAGCCCCAAATAACACACAGAGACGCTGTATTAGATATAAAGCTGTTGGCCTGTTACTAGCATTTCTTTTTGACTGGCTCTGTCTTAAATATTAACCCATCTCTATTAATCTAAGTATGTCCACGCGGTCTTGGCTTACTGGAGAGAAGGCCTGGACCTCTGTTCTCTCAAGACTCTCTCTTGAATCTCCTCCCTACTACTTCCTCTCTCTTCCTTGTCTCCTAGTCCCGCCTATCTTGCTTTCCTATTGGCCAACAGTACTTCATTCACTAACCAATAAGAGAAACATATTTACAGAATGGCATCTCCCATCACTTCATAATAAGCATTTTTATGAGAATTTGCCACAAAATGGGAACCCTTAAAACTCCTATAAGTATCTCTATAGAATACAAGTCTGCTAGGCCTACAGCCAAGAGTGGTTGGCTGGGTCACATATGGTAGGAGTGGAATGGGTAGAAACATGCCATGGGCTGGGTCATGCGGTCTTCCTGCCTCAAGTTTCCGAGGAATCTTCCCAGTGGTTTCTAAACCTCTGCCAGTTACTCTCCCTCTGGCGGTGATGAATGTTCCTTTCCCCACAGTGCCATCCAGATGTTGCGTCTTCTGTTTCCCTGCACAGAGGTGTCTGCAAGTCCATGTCTTTGTGTTGTATATAAGCTAAATAAGGGTTCCTTCTCTGTCCTTTCTGCAGACATAACGTTTTCTGCCCACAACTCAATGACTATAGACCGGCCCTGAAGGTAACTTGTCTTGGACAAGGTTCTTCAGTCATGGTGTGGGTGAGTAGCTTTGAATAAATTCTCATCTAATGCAGAGATCCTGTCCATCATGAGTCTCCTTAAAATGTATGTGATCTGAAACTGTGCATGTAAATTAGCTTCATTATTTTTTAAATTTGATTATGAATGCTGATGTTCAGGTATTATTCACTAAACATGAATGTGCGTGCACGGAGCCTACTTCTTTATTCTATGATGTCGCATCGCCACATCGCCTCACTGGAATTGGTGTGGCACCTTCGGCTTCGTTTGCTAACTCAGCAGGTTTTTGAGTGAGTGGTCAAACATCCTCTGTCATTTATTTAAAATATTGACTGGTGTGATGTCATGTGCCATTGTGAAGAGGCTGTTCTGTCCCTGGAAGGAGGACCTGAACAAGGGTCACCTCAGACAAAATGGGACTCTGGGAAATATCAAAATCTGAAAGACAGATGGAGATGCACTTGAGGACAACTAGGTACGTCATCTGTAATGTAGGCAGACGGTGGCCACACCTAACTGCTAGCACTCTCCAGATTGTGTTCAGCTAGGGATTACAGAGGGAGAAACTGATCGCACTAACTGCTTCCATCCCTAAGAGAATTCTTGCTGAGGATTGAAGCACAGTGACTCATGACCATTTGAAAGAAGTCTACCTCCCAGTGAGGAGTAAGGGATGCCCGTAGAGAGCTACCGGTGCCATTCCCGAAGATGGCGCCGGTTTCCTGTCCATAAAACAGCAAGGCGCGGATGTGAGATCCACGTCATGGGGTGACCATTACGAGCGTTGCGGGCTGCAACTGTCAGTAACAGACACAACTCCTCTGAGCATATATAAGCAGAGCCCTTTTTCCTCCTCGGGGTCTTCCCTCAACTTGCTGTAATGAGCCGCGCAATAAACATAGCTGCAGAAGAATCCTGTTGTTGAGCGTCGTTCTTGCAGGCAAGGCGATAGCGCTCGACAGATGCCCATTTACTACCGTTGGAGGCTGTCTGGGAAGGAGGTTCTCAGCCCTGCCCTGCCATTCTACCTTGCTTTCATTGCCACAGATGCCAGTGGATAGGGTCTTGGTCATTGAATTCACTTTAACTTTTTAATCTAGAGGCAGTAAAAGTGTTACTATTCATTTGAAACAATATTGGGAGTAAGGTATTAAGGATCAAGCTCAACGTCTCCCACATACCAGGAAAAGTTTCTACAGCTGAGCAACACCCTCAGCCCCAATGAATGTTCAGTGAAATTTCAACAACTAAAGTTATCCCTAGTTCTCCCAGAATGGTATAACTCATCAGCTTCCCAACACAATGCAACCTGATAGAGCAGGAAAAGCTTGTAGTGTTGCATCACAATTCACATCCTGGTTCGATCACTGTGTGCCTTGTGACCTCAGAGACTGGCACTTGGCTTTCTAGTTTGCAAACAAGGGTTGGGGGGACTGCGTCAGTACCTGTTAGTGTCTGATGTAAGCAAAGGTTAGTAGGATTAAATGGCGAGCATTTATTATTGTTCACCTTGGAGGATACCACCTTGGCTATGTTCCTTCCATTTGCCCCCTCCTCTAGAGGACTTCTAACCCAATATGGCCTTAGACTTGTTTGTTCCACACCATATGATCTCCCAGCTACGTCAAGGTGGCTGACGGATGCTTCGAGAAACCCTGAGAAACCACACGCCTTCCAGCTCCTAGGTTTGGTTAGGAGTAAGCATTAACTCTTTCTTTAGCTACTGTTGGGGTCTTTTGAACTTCAAACTGATATTGTTTTTAATGAACAAAGAAAATGTGGCCCAAGGACACAATGTGATATTGTTTTTCACACAAAGAATGGAATACCAACATTGATGCCAAGGTCGATATTACTAGAGAAGCTTATAGAGGCAAATTTTGTGGGACCCCAGGCTCTGTAACAGCCAAGTTGACTCCAAAGAGGCACAGAATGCAACAGATGACACCAAATATTGGGGGAAGGAAGGGCAGGAATAGAGAGAGCTTGTCTTGTGGATACCAAAATAGTGTCATCTGGCTATAATAAGTACTTGTGTAGTACAGCATAGGGTGTGTTTTGCAATAATTCATTACATAGACGGGAACTAGGAAGACCCACATAGAAACTCTTCTGATACTAAGACATGGAATGTTGGGGAGATGACTTCTGCTCCCTTTGTGAAATGCCTGTGTCTAGCCAAAAGGTCCTAAGCTTGATCCCAGCAGCCAGGAAGAATGCATGGCATGGTGGTACATTCGTATAATCACAGTAATGGGGATGTGGGGAAACACAAATTCTTGGGGCTCACTGGCCAGATGACATAGATAAACTGCCAATCTCCAGTCATGTGAGAAATCTTATTTTAAAACCAAGGTGGGCAGTTCCCAAAAAACAACACCCTGTGTTGACTTTTGGCATTCACACACATGAGCATGGACACACACACCCACACCAGGTGGGACACATCTAGTCCCTGACACACAAAGAAATGATCAACACTTTAAAAGTGTGCAATAGTAGTAGTAGCCTGATTTAACCACTACATGTTGCACATATATCAAGAATTACCACAGCTTTTTTCCTCCTCTAAATACAGTGTGTCTTAGTGTTCTATTGTTGTGAAGAGACACACCATGACCAAACCAACTCTTATAAAAGGAAGATTTAATTTGGGACTTGATTACAGTTCCAGAGAATTAGTCCATGGTCATCGTGGAGGGAAGCCGACAGGCATGGCACTGGGCCAGTAGCTGGGAGCTTTACATCCTGATCCTCAGGCAGAGAGAGAGAGAGAGAAACAGACAAACAGACACTGGCTCTGGGTCTGAGTTGGGTTTTTGAAATTCCAAAGTCCACTGTCAGTGACAAACCTCCTCTAACACAACCACAACTCCTAATTCTTTCCAAATGGTCTCACTGAGTACTAAGCATCTGAACATAGGAGCCTATGAGGGCCATTCTCACTCAACTAACCACAGATGGTCAACCAAAACATGCGGAAATGTTTCCATAGGTGTTGGTGCACACATGCACTCAGGAAGCTGAGGCAGAAGGATCGTGAGTTTGAGGCCAGTCTTACAGACACAGAAAGCTCCAGAGCACCCTGCCTGATACAAGAAAGCACTGTTCAAAAGTAACAAACAAATGCACAATCCTTAAAGGTGAACACGCACATTGAAACAATGCTGATGAGCCCCCAAGGTGCATTCTTTAACACGCAGGCAATTGTAGTTTGAGGCCTTGGGACAACTGTACAGAAGAAGTTTCTATTGTAGGAAGATTACTGACTTCTAAAGAAGGGGAATCCTTTGAAATACAGATGCAATCTCTAGCACCTCGAATCTCCCAGATCCAGAGACTAAGCTTAGCCTGAAATTAAGCTGTGAGAAGTCTACCTTCAAGCTTGGCCAGTGAGCCAGAATTATCTTCTGAGGCTATCTTTCTTCCAGGATAAAGAGCAACTCCAGAGGCAAGAGTGCCTTTCATCGCTTTCTCCAGCAACGCTGCTGCCTTGGCCATCCAGGTCCTCCCGATGCCGCTGTGAAGCTGGCACGAGCCAGTTCTCAGACTGCCTGGAGATGGGTTGCAGGCTTGTGCTCAGCCTCTCACACTTTTCAGCTGGGTTCTTTTTGGTAATCTACAGACATAGCAAGCTCTGAGGAAGATCTTACTACAGAGAAAGCCAAGGTTACTGCCCAAATCCCCCAAGGCTCTTTCATGAAGGAGTTCTACTGACTCTTTGTTCCTTCCACCCACCCGAAAAAGATCCCGGGCTCTCTTAACCCACACAGATTGAAACACACACAGCCCACTCTTGCCTTCTGAACTCACATCTTGTTTGAAGGAAATGTCAAGGTGCGGTACCACTCTGCACTCTGCCTCTCCGCCCCATCTCTCTGCTCTCTCTCTCTCTCTCTCTCACCCATCTCTCTCCTCTGACTCACTTTCGCTCCTTGGATGTCCTGCCCGACGCCCCTCCCTTTCCTCAGTTTCACCACCTCACACCTGTATGAGTCCCTGCTTCGGAGCCCTGCCCTCCGTACCCCAACTTAACACCACACGTCGCCATTCCCTCCATTTTCCTCTTTCCGCACCTCACCTTTCAAAGTATTGTTCTGATTCCAAAGCGCTTCAATTCCATATGAACATTCTCCTGCCTTTTTATGCCACAAGGGCAAGCTGTGCTGTATGACACCAGGGGCCACTCTCACCATTTCCTGAGGGGCTCACTCTTTGGAGGCTGTGTGTATACATGTATGTCTGGATATATGGGTGCATGTGTTTCTATGTGTGTTGGATGCATGTTTCTGTGGATGTACAAATATACTCATGTATATGTAGGCTTGCAGATGTCACAGGTCAACCTTAAGTTCCACTCCTCAAGATAATAACACTGTGATTATTCATTGAATATTAGATATTTTTACTTACTTTTATTTTTTAAATTTATGTATGCATGTACCTTTATTGAGTCTGCACACGCCACATCGAGGCAGGAACCCAGGCCAGAACTGCAGATGGCTGTGAGCTGTTGGCGCTACTGAGGAAAGAGCTCGGATTCTGATGGGTTGCTGAGGAAAGAATCTGGGTCCTGATGGTGCTTCTGGGGAGGGAGCCTGGTCCTGATGGTGCTGTTGTAGAAGCCTGGGTCCTGATGATACTGCTGAGGTAGGAGCCCCAGCCCCCTTCTGGAGCAGTAATGGTCTTAAATGCTCAGCAATTTCTCCAGCCCTGCTTGCTTGCTTGCTTGCTTGCTTTTATGTCTGAGGCTGGGTTTCTCTTTGGCATGGAATTCACCAATTAGGCTATGCGGTTCACCAAGGATCCCCCCATCGCTGCTTCCCAGGATGGAGGCTCCGAGGCCCAGCGGCCACTCTTACTTGTGTTGTTTATAGTGTTGGTTCCAGGAAACCAACCTGAGTAATACCTCATCCTTCCAAGCAAGCACCTGCACTCTTCCCAGCTCCAACGAGGGAGGAGGGGCGGGGGAGGATGGGGAGCTTACCTCTGGTCCTTGGAGGATCCTCCTTTAACACCATTTAGCAGGGAAAAGACCCTTCCTTTGACCTCTGGAGTGGGCCACCACTGAGTGAGAGGGGACACCGGGGAGGGCGGGGAGCATAAGGAGCCAGGCAAGCACTTGTCCTATGAGGATATGGTTTCTCTCAGTTTTACAGTTTCCTTATAACACTCTGAGAGCCTGCAGGGCTTCAGGGCAGAAGGCATGGAGGACAGAGAGTGCTCCTTTTCCTGCTGGCTGCCTCTTCCCCACAAAGGTCAGCATGGGGAACAATCAATTAAGCCGTATGTGGCTCTCACAAATTAGTCCCCATTTGCCTTGGCATTTCTACAGATAATGTACACTAGGAAAGAATATAACAGAAAAGGAGAGAGAGGGAAGGTGACAGGGGAGGGAGGGAAGAAAGGGAGAGGGAGAGAGGGGGGGGAGAGAGAGAGTCCAGTTGATCTGCAAAATGAGTTATGCAGGAAGGGTCTTAAGAAGCCTGTATGGGTCTCTAAGGCCCTGAGTGCTTGGGCCTATTAAGTACTATCCGTTACCAGAAGAAAGCCTTCAGGACACAGACACTAAGACAGCTGGGGTCACTCGCAAACCACTGTGCATCCCGAGCGCAGCTGCCCAACAGTGGTTGTCCAGTGAGGCCAGACGCAGAGGTAATGGTAGGATCCGGGTCCCTGCCATGCTGTCCTGTAGCCACCTGGTCCCTACCTGCAGGTGTGCCCATCCTTGGGACCCAATGGTAGACCTGGAGTACTGGAAAGGAGGCACCCTTGCCAGTTATGAGCCTTGAACAGAATTGGAAGACCCTGCAGGACCAGAATTCAGGCTAGTAGCTTTCTAGTGGTCTGGGCAGGTCTCGGCAGTTTTCCGAAAGCAAAGCTCTGCTCGTGAGTGAGAAACTTACATTAGCTCCCATAGATAACAGACATACCACACACACACACACACACACACACACACACACACACACACACACACACCATGAGTTCAGTGAGTTACTAAAGGCAATAGCTACCCTCTCTCATAGTTCTGGAAAAGAAAGTTACTCAGGCAAGATGTCAGCAGGGTCCCACTTTGAAGGTGCCAAGACAGAGTCTTTTCTAGCTTCTGATGGCTACTGACATCCCTTGGCATGTGGCCACATCAACCCAAGCTCTAACTACATCTTTTCCATTTCTGATGACCTCGAATCTCCATCTTTTTACTTGCCATCATGAGGTTTGGGGCTCAGAAGATACCCAAGGGAGCCTCAAGACAGCATCTTGGCATTTGCAAAAGGTTTTTCATAATAATATCAGCATCCCAAGTTTCCAGGGACTTAGAGAGACACGGTAGCCTCTCACAACCCTGTGTAAGAGGTCTACAAGGTGCATCCTGTGAGTGAATGCAAACAAAGCCATGGGTGCTCTCATTGCAACCAAGAAGCGAAGAGCTGTGGGGAGGGGCCAGAGCTAAAGGCCAGCAAGCTTAAGACTACAAAGGGTATCTCCAAGACAGAAACAACCACATGACACAGGGTAAAACCACAGGACGACTAACTGCATGCTGGGCAAACTCCTGAGAGCACTTCTGCTCTGTGACCTCACTTCCTTGCTGGAGGCCAAACAGATGGGGAGATAATCACATGCACATCTGGGCCAAGCTCCAAGTGTCAGGACCTTCATACTTTGCTGAGTCTCTGACACCTGCTACCCTCTGCAAAGGACTAGTTCTTCAAGTACAGACATCCTTTCTTGCAGGAAGCCAACTTGCCCCTGCACAGAAAATTCAGTTGTATCAGAAGTTAAGAGCTCGAGGCTCTTTTTAACTTTCCCTCTGCTTTAACTTTCTAAAACTGCTTTTAATTACATAATTTCAGTATCTTTCTAGCTTGCTTTCCATGTTTCGGGTTCTTTTTACCAATTCGTGACTCCTGAATATTCAGAGGGGGAACAGATTTCTTATGCAGACACCACAGAGTGTTCTCTGCAGCTACTCAGAGCTCTCTGCTCTAGAGTTGGCCTCACTTCTGTGCTAGACTGTGAATGCAAGTGAGACTTGCATGATGCCATGCAGGGGACTCAAAGCCAGCAAGATCGAATTTCTTTCCTCAAGAAATGGCAGCACATGAGCGCCCTTCTCTATGTTCAAGTAAACAGACTTGCTTTAAAGATTTTAATATGTCTTAAAATTGACAAGACCTCTCCCACTAAGAGGGGCAAGAGGTTTTGCTCAGCAGAGGAAATTCTTTCAGTTAAGTAACTTCCATATAATGAAAAAAATGTTATTTATAGACTCATTATTTGATAAAACAAGAAGGAATGAACAATACACATGCAATTTTTTTATTTTATTACATTTAGTGTGTGTGTGTGTGTATACTCACATATGCATTCCACTGGACAACTTCCAGAAGTCTTCTCTCACCTTCTATCCCTTGAATTCCAAGAATCAAACTCAGGCTTTCAGGCTTGGCTGTAAACACCTTGACCCAAAAAGCCATCTCATTGGTTCATGCAAAATTTTCAAGTAAGTGTTTACAGGCTCATTTACTATAAGGTCAAAGTTTGACTGCCACCTAACGGTAACTAGGGTAACTAGGGTTGGTAAGCATCCTTAGTCCTCCGAGCACAGCAGCTTCTCCAGAAGCCTTGGGAGAACCTCAGTTCCTCCCTTAGTCCCTACATGGCATGCAAAGATATTCATACAAACACACCACCAATGTGTCACACTGTATATGAAACTTGAAACCCGGTCATCCCAGATACGGATTTATCTAACTCTGTCCCTTTGTGTGGATGGGATCAGACACATTTGTCCAATAATTAGATTGAGTGTCATATAATCAGGAAACAGATTTCTGTTGTTTGAGCCAATGCATGCTTTGAAATCTGTTTTTTCAGCAATCAGTAATTTCTAATCATCTTAGTTACAGTTTCAGTTGCTTTGAGGTCTCATACATGCTCAAGCCATGCCTAGTGAAAGAGACCATTTCATGTTTTCTGCTCAAAATATAGGACTCTCAGCTCCAGTACCTCTGCCTGTGAGCTGCCACATCCCACCATGATGGAAATGGACTAAACCTCTGAAAATGTAAGCCACTCCATTAAATGTTTCCCATTAAAAGAGTTGATAGAGTTCTGGTGTCTCTTCACAGCAACTGAAACTACTCCTAAAGGGCCACACCTCCTAACAGTACCACTCCCTTAAAGGGTAATAGGGGTAAAATGAAAATGTCATATGATAGCAGTATTTTTGGCTATTTGGAGTGTTCTGTGGGTCTTGACTAAGATGAACGTCAGAGTGTCTAGGGATGAGGAGCTTCCAAGAATAAGAAAGGTAAGGCATACTAAAGACAATCTCCACTTAAGAAATGGACAAGAAATAATGTGTCTGTGCAGGTAGGAGTTTTCAGATTATAAAAAGAATTATAAATAAAAGAGAGATACCATAAAAGAGGGAGCCATTATAGGTTTGAAGAGAAAACTGACTCTAGAGAAATGTCCAGAGACCTACAAGGATGACCCCAACTAACAATCTGAGCAACAGTGGAAAGGCTACCATAAATGCACATCCCTGATAATGAGATTGATGACTAACTCATAGAGTCCTCTTCTAGTAGCTGATGGAAACAGAAGCAGACACCCACAGCTAAACATTGAGCCGAACTGGGATCCAGATGCAGAGAGGGAGGAGTGATAAGAAAATGGGGACAAGACCAGGTATCTGTACATACTTACCTTATGGGAACATTTTCTTCCTGAGAAAAACTATTTCTCTTCTTTAAGAACAAGTTTCTAGTTTTTTTTTTTTTTTAAATAGAAATACAACTTGATTTCAGAAATACTGCTCTATAAGGCTGGGAAGCACACACAGTGTAAGCGGCTGCCATACTTTTGTAGGCTTACTCAGCTTTTAGAGTCTGGTGATGATTTGCCTGAGTAAATTCTGCACTGAAATAAGGAATAAAGGGACACCGTGACCTCTGACTTGGCACATACTTCCTGCCAGCTCAGCCGTGTGTCTGGACGCTGTCACACAAAGTGAACCTGGCAGGGTCACTACTACTGCCATTGATGACTTCACCCCAGTTCTGCGTATTCATTTCACGTTCCTGGCTGTATGTCTCTCTGTTTGCTCTTTGAATTGTCCTTCATGCCAATGTATAACCTTACTGGTTCCCTCAAAAGCTAACTTACCTTAGTAATGCCTTTTGCACATGTTCATTGAAAATAAAATGGTATTATTCATATTGCACACTGCAGTCTGACTGAATAAAAGAGAGGAGCGCCCAGACGTCCCGTGTGGCCACAATCACCACAGATGATAAAAATCTAACCTGACAGGTCATAATGCCTGTGCTCCAGGGACAGTCCCTGTGTGATGCCACCTGCACCTGCACCATTAAGAAACATGGCCTCAGGTCAGCTCAGCTTTCCTTGTCTTTATACGACCCTGCAGACACACAGAAATGTGGGTGGGGACTTCATTGAGGACACCACAAAATACTGCTTCTTACAGAGAAGGCGACAGTAGTGGGAACTAGAAACTTCTCTGCTATGGCTTAAATGCGTTTTCTAAAATGTCATGGGGTGAGAACTTAACTGCCCCCCCCCTCCGGTGACATCTGGAAATGAGGTACAGAGGAGGTGATAGAAATAGAAATTGTCAGAGGGCAGAGTCTCCATGATGGCAGTAGCGTCCTCCCAGGAAGAAGCCGTCCATGTGAGAGACTCTTTCATGCACATCAAGAAAGTTTTATCTGTATGCTAGTACCATGCTCTTGGACTGCCCAGTCTCCAAAAGGATGAGGTGAATGAAGACATTCTTTACACTTCGCCTAGCTGGAGGCATACCATTGTACCAGTTGAGGATGGACTGGCCAGAGACTTCTACCTCTCTCGGGTGTGATCTAGGTGGCTCAGGTCCAACTTGCATCCAGAAGTACTGAATCTTTAGCAAACTTCAGATTTGCTGGATGCAGTAAACAATATTCTCCTTGGAGCAGAAAGGATACGGCTGGAGTGGGGGATTTGGCTGGCATGGTGATGTATGTTGACGTGTTTGTGTAAGCCAAACTCTAGGTGACATTTGTTCATCTATCAGTCAGATGGCACGTGCACCATGTGGACACTTTGTGTGTGTGTGTGTGTGTGTGTGTGTGTGTGTGTGTGTGTTCAGAAAGAAGATACTCGTCAATAAGTCCCTGCACTCTCACAGTCAGTGTGGAGAGGTCTGAATCTCCTGCTTGTTTGGGATCTCATTTGTCTCAATTACCTATGCCATGATGTATATACATTTGCTAACACAACATGAGTGTAGCTTTGAGAGATTTCCATTTGTGGTACAGAGGAGAGAAACAAAAGCTGCATGCATATTAGGGAACTACTTTATGACCAAATTAAATTCCCCAGCCCTATAAGATTTTAAAGGGATACATGTCTCTTCATTCCTACAACTTGAAGGATTTAAAGGATAAAATCAAGAAAGAAATAGCTGAAGACGCACAGATGAAAATGTTGCCTTTCCACACGGCCGAGCACAGCAGGGCTCCAGACAAAGGGGCCATGTGTATGACCCCTGATTCACACGGAGCCCATTCTTCTATTCATTTGCCTCCCCGAGCCAGCAGTGGCAGCTCCTCCATCTCAGAAACACCCACTCTGAGATAAAATGGGTGTCCCCTGTGATCACAGACCTCTGGGTCTTTCATGGAAATTTCTAGAGGCACCCAGCAGCATAGTTTTTAACTGTCTGTTTTGATGGGTCAATCTTTTCCTTATTTTAGGAACATTCAAGTTGGTTCAGAACACATGCATTAGCAAGCACCCCATCAAAGTGGACTCAGTTGTTCCAAATATCAGTAGATGCTTGCTTGTTTGTGTGTGGGCTAGCTGTTCTTCCAAATCAGTCAGGAGCAACACCTGAGAATCACTCAGTCTCCAATAGCCAGCCATAAAAGGTTGTCTTGGCTGGTGAGCGCTCTAAAAAAGGAGACAATAACTGAAAAGATGCTTTGATTCCATAGACACGCAGTTAGCAGTCAGCAAGGTTTCTAAATGAAGGTAACAGCTCTCATAAGAACAGCTAGCCGTAGAATGAATTAGGACAAAAAGAAATATTAATATAAATAAGCCTGAGATGCTTCCCAGAAGGCTACTTTTTAATCTAAGCAAACAAAGCAATGACACTTCAGCTCATTTACTATGACTATCACTGAATGGTATTGTCGGGTATGGGGGATCAAAATCTGTCATTTCCTGTGAGCGGGAAACACACACCACCTCCCCGCAGAGAATGGTTCCCCTTTGCAGTACGAGTCCAAGCTGGCCTGTCTAAAATGACCAGGTTTTTTTTTTTCTCTCCATGAGAACTAGAGCTTCCACAATGTTGTAGCTGTCGAGTTAAATTCCCCACAGAGGTCTGCAGTGGAGAAGGGGGGCTGGGACTAAAGGAACACTGAGGTTATTTCTCTCCTGCTTCACTGAGACGGCAAAGTGTCACGGTCTATCAGAGCCATCCGTGTTGATGGTGTCATGGGGGCCCCAAGGACGGCCAGAAGGTCCCTTGCCGAATGGTTGGATTCTGCTTCCTGCTGTTTTCTTCACTTCTCCCTCCTTCTGGAAACAAAAGGCTCACACTGGACATCTTTTCAAATTAATACAAAGTTGACTGACATTCCCGGGATGACACTGGAGAATGAACAGACACCTGAAAACAGCTCTTTAGGGGACCCGAGGAAAGGAGAGAGAAAAACTGGCCTTGGACCTGTAGTATGTACATACCCACTGAACACTGCTCACCAACCACCGGAAAAACACACACACCCTGGAATCTCACCTGTAATCCTTGCCAGGATACTTTAACAGCTTTCACACCCTTTTAGGTTTTCCCAGACCCAGTTTCATGTTGACTGAGGTTTCTGATTAATCCAACGTCCACTCTGCATTATCTAAATGCTCCACCCAGCATCCATCCATATGCAACGGCATCGAGAATGTAGTTGGGCAATTAAGAAAAAGAAGAACCAGGCTAATGAGGTGGCTCTGGAGGTAGAGTCTTTGCCACCAAGCTGCCTGAATTCCATCCCCAGGGCCCACTTGGTATACAAAGAGGTCTGACTTCTTTACATTGCCATCTGGCCACCACAGGGGTGCTATGATGTACAAGTGTGTGTGTGTGTGTGTGTGTGTGTGTGTGTGTGTGTGTGATGTATGCACTCATGTTTGCATGTGTTTACACTCATCCCAATTTTTAAAACAAATGTAATTAAAGAAAAGAATTGAATAGAACTGAATGTACTCCACCTCTTCGCCGAGTTCCACCCACTCATGTGTTTGCTAACTCATGCATATGTCCAGGGGCAAGGTACAGAGCTGGAGATCAGGTTCTCCTACTGGGCTCACAACCTGAGACAGGGCAGGCAATCAGGGACTAAACTTTATGGTGGATTCAGGAAGGAAGCTAGTTGGCTGCCTTGTTCAGTTCCCTACAGGCTGCCAATTAAGGCCAGGCAGAGCCAGCACTCAGCTGCTGAGGAGACATGGGCACTCCCTTTTGAGAGATCATTGTCATGAGAGAAGACAGATGGCCCACCACCCATCAAGAGCAGCATTTGCCACGAAACTGGTGCTGATTACAACTTTTCCCTTCTGCTGCCCAGTGTGCAGGAATATCACCACCCGGGAGCTGTGATCACCGTAAGGAAAGCAAACAACATGGCTTTTTATTTTTTAATTACACTATAAAATCTGGAGTCTAGTTAAGCCCACCCCAGAGAGAATCACTACCTGTTTTGCTACAGCAGGCTAATTTGTTAGATGGTCAGAGTTCAGAACCCACACAGACATGTCAGAGCGAGTCTGCTGTTTGAATGACTCTCGGCTGTGCGAGCCTTCCCTCCTGGTGGAGTGAGACCACGCTTGTGTTGTACAAGAGAGCCCAGCTCAGGTTCGCTAAAAGTTCCTGTTACCACCAGAATTATACAATATGGCCTGGAAAATATGGTGGCTTTCCGTTTCTTGCCAACATAGGCACATTTGTCCGTACATTCTACACCCATGAAGAGGAAAATGCTAAACATGGAAATGCTATGGAAGTTTCCTAAAGCATAGCATTCCTGTTGCATTACAACTTCTCTTCCACCAAAGTCAAAGTTAAGATTTTAGTCCCTGCATTGTATGGAGGCACCGCTGAGGCCTTATTAAGAAAAACCCATGGAGCTATTGCTCTTCTTTAGTTACAGTTATAAGAATAAAGGCTGGAGAAGGGGTGGTGGTGAGTGGCCCCGGGTGAGTGGGGTCCCAAGGTAAGGGACCACGTGGGAGAGCAGAGCAGGTTCCGACGGGAGGGAACAACACACCATGCAGACAGAGCTTGAATGAGGAGTCTATTTAGAAAGGGGAGTGAGGGGGAAGGGAAGAGACATAGAGGCACCGGGAACAGAAGAGGGAGAGAAGGGAGAGAAGAAGATGGGGGGGTAGCCGGTGGCTGACAGAAAGCAGGGGAGAGAGAGAGAAAGCAAAAGAGAGCGTGAGTGGGCAGGCGTCTGACTTTTGAAGGGTCCTTCACACCTGCCTGCAGACTAGCACTCATGGAACCCTGGGCTGACCAGGGCACTGCCTGAGTGCATTCTGCCAGGTGACGGGGGCGGGCCCGCGTAATGCCTGAATCCTTACAGCTAAAATCAGAAGTGATGCTAGAAGGCCACAGGAGAGTTGTGAAGGGGGAGTGTGAAAGCCCAGCCTCAGAAGTGGGAGTTCTGCAGCCCTTTCCAGTCATGCGCAATGCTCAGCGACTCTTGTGGCAGGCAAGAGCTGTCAAGGGAAGACAGTGAAGTCTCCCTCACCGCCTCACAGCTCTCCCTCTGTACTTGTCAGCACATGGTTCCTGCTGCCTACTAACAGACGCTACTCCAGGGACTGGGACTGATCAAGGATAGCCTCCGCCTCACACAATGTGGGGCAAATCTGCAAGTGTTTGGCTCACTCAAACATATATCCATGGGCATTCCCACAGGTTTAGGTGCCTTCTTAGGCTGCCTGAAGTACTTTGCAACCCATGGCAAAGCAATTTGATTCTAAGAGGCTGCAGGGCGGCCAGCTGCTTGTCTAAGGGTAGTTTCCCCAGCATAGGAGGGGACACGTTTCAACCCTGCTGAGGCAATGCAGACAATGAAGGCTGTGACAGGCAGGTCCCAGACCAACCTTCTAACAGCAGTGACAGCCAGACTTAAGTTTGTAGAAAATGCCTAACAGGACTGCACAGTTCCTCTTCCAAGTAATGTGGTGGCTATTTAATATTACTTTTTAGTTTATGGCCCCATTGCTGACAATTTAATTTTATAGCATCGCGAAGAGGTTGCAATCAATATGATAATGTCTGTTCATGCATACTTAAAGAGGAAGACCGAAAATGGTAGAGCGGCAATATATTTACTCCTTTCTGATCACTGAGAGATACTAAGAACGGCCATGTTTTTATAATATGAAATACCAATGCTTAAGCAAGAGAAAAACTTGGCAAACTGCTGATGACTGAAGTCCGGGTTCGCGTTCTTTGTGATGCCACCTAGTGATAAATTCATCTTACTGCATGTTTTACACTGCTTCACATATGGGTCTATAGCTCAGCAGCAGAGTGCTTGTCTCCAACACACCGAGGTCATGGGTTCAATCCCAGCACCACCACAAATGGACTGGATGAAAAATAAAGACTTCAATTTTGGAGCATGAGTCTCCTCTTGACACAGAAAGCACACCACAAAACAGACTGCCAGAGATCCTAAGATACCTTGAAGGGATCATCAGTGGTATTCTTGTCTTCTCTGCCTGTTTGTCGTTGCCCTTAGGATGAACATCTAACTGTAGAGCCACAGACTACAATGAGGGCACTTGCATCTCAGTGGTATCATTTTTGCAACATGGCTTCACCTATTTGAAAATCTGGGTGCACATATCTAGAGAGGGAGTGGAAAGGATTTAGCCTGACAGGTGAGTTGGTCCCTTGGGTACGGTTAAGGACAGCATTAACAGGAATGTACAAAGTGGGTGTACCTTGGGTTTGGAAACCATTTCAATATGGAGGAACCACTGATTTTGAAGCCATATCCTATTCCTTATTTATTGGCTCAAATGTTCAAGTTGAATTAAAGTTGAAGTTATCTCAGTTGTCAGTAGCAATTTAGAAATTGCTGTCTTATAATTGGGATTTAACCCATAAAGCAATCCACCAAAATTCATTTCCTCATTTTCTGTGGTAATAGCTTGTCCTCCAGACAGAAATCTCAATTCCTAGACTTCATGGCAGTAGGCTATGGCCCCAACGTAGGTCTCCCCAAGGATTTTCCCTCCAAATCTGGGACAAGACACTGTGCTTGCAGGCCTTACACTAGCTGGCAAGAAGACACATAGGTCAACGTCTATAGTCTCACACTGGAAGTGATGGAGTCTTTCCCAAACCTATGAGACATAAGTGCCCACCTGGGAATCCTTACATGAAGAGTTTCTATATTCCAACAATTTAATTACCTCTAGTCTCCCGCTACTGCAGCTTAACATTTTCATGGACAGGCAATCAGGGTCTAAAATTATTTAGGGAATGGCCACAGGGTCCAAAATTCATTTGTGTGTAGGCTTCATGAACGTGCTGATTGTGTTAATGGTTGCATGCAGCCTAAGTTATTAGAAAACAAAACTAAACAAAACAAACCAGGGAAGTTTCCTGGTCAGTCAAATGCTTGCAGGCTTAAGTCCAGATCCCCAGCACCCACATAAAAAGCGGGGCCACAAGCTTGTCATCCTGTAGTTTGCTGGCCAGCAACTCAAGTCAAATCAGTGAAATCCAGAGACACTTTCTCCAGAAGTGAGTTAGAGAGCAATCAAAGAAACCACTCGATGTTGACATCTAGTCTCCATATGCATTCACATACAGAGTACATAAGCAAACATGCACACACACACACACACACACACACACACACACACACACACATGCACACACACACACACACACACACACACCTAGTATACCAGTGCAGTTTAAAAATAGATCCACTTCACCTAGAATGGCAGTTACACAGCACACATCACCTATAAATTTTGCTGGAGGGTTTGTTCGTTCGTCTTCCTTGCCTTTGTCTTTTGAGATATGCTCTTACCCTGTCCCCCAAGATGGCTTGAAACTCATTACATAGAGTATGTAGGACTCTTGCTCACATCGGTATTCCTAGCAGTATCCTAGCAGCCTCCCAGGTGCTAGGATAATTGGTGTGACCTGTCATGCCAAAGTCACCTGCCAACTTGGATGAGGACAGTGACCCTTTTGGACTCTGAAGACCGAGAGACGCAGGAGTTTGATCAAGCTGGTCATTGTGCATTCACAATCAGGACACAGAGATGAACGCTGGTGCTCAGCACGCTTTCTTCTTTTAGCCAGTCCAAGCCCTCGTCACTGTGCTACTCAGATTGAGGGCAGGGCCTTCCTGTATCCATTCATCTAAGTTAGGTAGCCCCTCACAGAGATACCAAGCTTAGTCTAGATAACACATCACAGGCATGCTCAGAGGCTTTTCTCCCAAACAATGCTAGAAATACCAAGAGACTAGCTCAGTCTAGAGTCTAGATAACGCATCACATTCATGC
This sequence comes from Phodopus roborovskii, assembly GCF_943737965.1. Taxonomy (NCBI): domain Eukaryota; kingdom Metazoa; phylum Chordata; class Mammalia; order Rodentia; family Cricetidae; genus Phodopus; species Phodopus roborovskii. The sequence goes on from NW_026126651.1 coordinate 9,443,672, forward strand.
CCAGAGGCTTGTCTTCCACCCGATTCTAGAGCCTGCCAAGTTGACAATTAAAATAAACCATTACAGTTTTTAATATAATTTAAATTTTCATCTTTTGACTGTCACATACCAATCACAACTGTTTATAGGGTACAATATTATGTGTCAACATATGTATGTATACATTGAACAATGGCCAGAGTAATTAAGATATTCACCACCTTAAGCGTTTATACTTTATGATGAGACTTTCTAGCTACATGGACGTATACAGTGCATTTGCTAGTTTTATTGTTGTTGTTTTCAGTGTACTAAAGATCAAACCCAGGGCCTTGAGTTTTCTAAGTAAGAATTCAACTATTGCTATATTCCCATGCTTCCTGAGACCTTGGAGTCCTGTCTAGCCTCCCAGATTCTGAGAAAAAAAAAAAAAACATAATTGCTATGATTGTACATTACTGCTGCTTATGTTCACTCAACTGTGCAATGTAACAGCCGAACTACCTTTCCCGTCTAGCTATGATATGACACAGAACATGAAGGCTAACACACCCCTAACCTCCCATTCTCTGTCCCTTGGAACCATTACTTACTTTCAACTTCTATGAAATTAAGTTTTAAAGGTTCCATGTATGTGAAATCATGCTCTATTTATCTTTCTGGGCTTGGCTTGCTTAACATGTCCCCCAGGGCTTATCCAGGTTACAAACTATAAAATTTCGTCCTTCTTAGGGATTCATAGTAACACACAGTAAATATTCAGGATATATTTTTTTTATGCATTCGTCAGCAGATGGACGCTAGGGTTGAATCCCTGTCTTGGCAAAAGTTGTGGGAAAACATCTGTCTTTCAACATACTGGTTTCAATTGATTGAGATACAAAGACGCTTTAAGAGACAAAAACACGGACATGTGAGTAGGATTTATAAATTGCATTTGCAGACTTCAGAGATGCTGTATCTTTGGGATGAATGTAGCATAACTCAACTCCTGTTCAGCAGGTTTCTCTGAACTCGTTCAAATTGAAAAGTGTGTGATGAAGGCTTCTGCCGAGTTTTTCTCCCAGTGCTTGAGAACTGAAAATCAACCGTACTCAACAATCGTTACCATTGTCCAATAATACTTAATAAGATTCAAACTGCCATCTACAACCCCAGCAAGCACAGAGCTGCAGAATTCTGTCCATGGACTCCTGTCAGCATCAGCTGGAGGAACTCAGGAATGAAGGTCTGTGTGCAGGGTGCCTTATACGCACGGGCCATCCCCAGGAACAAGTGGACCTCTCCAGGCTTTAGATTCAACTCTGCATCTCTTGACTGAGCAGATACACATGCTCTGACATCCAAAAGTTGACAAAAAAGCCACATGCTTCTTCAGAGTCAAGGAATGCCCGTCGAGAGCCATGGGGAGCATAAATGAGGAGGCCACTTCCCAGACAATCTCACATTCTCTCGTCATGAAGCCAGACTGCTGAGGGCAACACAACAAATGTCTTCTTGGCGTCCTGATGGAGCAGCTCAGTGTTTGGCTGTGAATCTCTGCTTCTGCTTCCTTCAATTACTGGGTGAAGGTGCTATGATGGCAATTAAGGTAGTCATCAATCTCATTATTGGGGAAGGACATTTAAGGTAGCCTCTCCACTATTGCTTAGACTCTTAGTTGGGATCATCCTTGTGGATCCCTGGACATTTCCCTAGTGCCAGATTCCTCTTTAAATCTATAATGGCTCTCTCTATTAAGGTATCTCTTTTCTTGCTCTCCTTCTCTTTTCTTCCTCCAACTTCCTCTTCCTGATCCCTCATGTTTTCCTCCCCCCTCCCCTTTTCCACTCTTCTTTCTCCTAACTCCGTCCCCACTCACCCCAAGCTCAGGAGCTCCTGTCCCTTTCCCATTCTCTGGGCGACCATATCTCTCTTCGGGTACCCCTTGTTTCCTGGCTTCTCTGGGGTTGTGGATTGTAGGCTGGTGATCCTTTGCTCTATGTCTAACGTCCACTTATGAGTGAGTACATACCATGTTTGTCTTTTTGTGACTGGATTACCTCACTCAGAATGGTTTCGTCTAGTTCCATCCATTTGTGTGCAAATTTCAAGATTACATTGTTTTTTTTTTTCCCCACTGAGTAATACTCCATTGTGTAAATGTGCCACATCTTCTTTATCCATTTTTCAGTTGAGAGGTTGCTTCCAGATTCTGGCTATTATTAATAATGCTGCAATGAACATAGTTGAACAAATGCCCTTGTGGTATGAATGTGCATCCTTTTTGCCAGCTATTTTTTAAATGCTTTTTAGGAGAAAAAATCACAAATGAAAAATATGCAGGATATATTTAAAATTTTCAACAGAATGCAGTATTAGAGGTTTGCTGAGTTCCCATACATTACACATCTACAGAGCTGCACACCCCTAAGCGATGAGACCCTGAGGACCAGAGAAGGCTAGAGATGGGGACATGTGTCCATCCTAAATAATCCCTGGTTTCCCATAGTGCAAATTTTTGTTGCTCTCCCCTTTATCTCTCACAGACTATTATTCTCAAAATTTGAGGATCTGTAAGCCTCCTGCTACTTCCAGTTCACTAAGAACACAATTGTGAAGTAGATAACGAGGATTTTGAACCTAATTTCCTCCACCTTATGCACCCTCCGATGCATTCCATGTTTACTCAGAAGAAGGTGGGACCACCTAAGCAGACATTAGGAAACAATTCATTATAGAGGGCCATGTATTGGTTACTTTTCTGTTGTTGTGTGTTGGGGGGGATACCCTATCAAAAGGAACTTAAGGTAGAAAGGGTTTGAGTCACAGTTCCAAATGGATACAGTTCATATGGCAGGGAGGGCAAAGAAAACATGGAAGCAAGAGGAAGGATGTTGATTCATCACACTGTGTCTGCACAGGAAGCAAGGAGAGAAAACAGGAAGGGCGGGAAGGCTATACTGCAGCCCACTCCCTGTGATTACTTCCTCCAGCAAAGCTCCACCTCTTAAAGGCTCGTGAACCTTCACAAATAACTCCATCTGGGGACCTAGTGTTCACATACATGAATGTATGGGGACATTTCAAACTCAAGCCATCACAGGCTAGAGAGCAAGTACAATGTACTTTGTGCAACATATTTTGTCATATATGTTTCTATATAGTTTAGGAGATTGCAGGAATTCTTGTTGCAGGATTTTAGTGAGGTTTGAACAACCCTTCAAAAATGTAAGAACTATCTTGGAGTGACAGAACGCCCTGAAGAGTAAAGACCACCCTTGGTTTCACGTTCACCAGGGTCAAAACAAAGTCACAGCTTAGGGTGTTTGATATGGGCAGAGATGCTCTTTTTCCTTCTGCACAAATGCACACCACAACCATTGCACAGCCCCCAGAACCCATCAGTCAACTTCACCATGGGCAGACCACAGGCTTTCTTTCGCAAAGACCCTGCTCCGTGTTCAACCCAACCAACCAATGAGCTGCAACTCTGTATTCTCACAGATCTAGGTTTGAACAGGTGTTTCTATACCCCTCTACAGTGCCCTCACAGCCCACAGACTACCAGTCCAAGGCGAGTTCTGAAAGTCATCAATTTTGATGGTGAATTTTTGATGTCTTTTACACTTACACCAATATTGCTGCTCCTCTCATCTCTTGATTCAAGTTTCGCAATGTACGCTTTCCCCCTAAAGATAAAGTGCGCATTTCATCTACACACTTCAAACAAGTTTTGTTGCTACACATTTCTCTACAGTCTCTTGTATAAGGACACTAACCCTATTCACAAGGGCTCCACTCTTATGACCTAATTACGTCTCAAAAGGCTCCGTTTGAAAATAGCACACATTACGCTCTTATCTTACAAGAGACAAGGTCTGTAAAGGAGCTTATTAAAGCAGGGAGCGGGTAGGAAAGCTGAGAATTACTGCCCAGCTGGAAGCGCTCTCCAAGGCACTGAGGCCTGGCTTCCTAATCAAGCTGCCTAGGAAAGAACAACAGAAACTGAGGAATAGCAGCCCCCATACACACGGGAACCATGGGCCCAGCAGAGGCCAAGGTGAAGTGCAGAAACCCAAGGGACCTGCCAGGAAAACACTTATAGCCTGCCTTTCCCCACATGCCAGAACCCCAGGAACACAGGATACAGAGACCAATGGATCCTACCCGCCCCTCCTGCTTACAGTATCACACAGAAGCTTTTGGCATCAGAGCGATTCGAGAGGTTCACTTGGGCATAAGTGTGCCAGTAATTATTACACAGTTCCCATTAGGCAGCTGAGTTTCTGGAGTGGAGAATTCAACTTTCCAACATCCAAGACCCACATGAACATTGCATTTTTTTCTACTGAACGATAATAGCTAATTAAAAAGTAAGAATGGTGTGTGTGTGTGTGTGTGTGTGTGTGTGTGTGTGTGTGCATGTGTGCATGTGTGTATGTATTGTATGTAACACCGGGCCAGTAAAGCCCAATGTAGTAACATAAGAAATATTAAAATCTAAGACAAGGTAAGTCCTCCAAAACTTACTAATTCTGCAGCAATGGCGTCTAATGAGCAAGGGATAAATGCAAATCCAGGCAGAACTTAAAACCTAAGTTTACTCAAAATGGATAACACAATAGTAGAAACACTATGATAAATGTTATAAGCATCACAACTAGATATAGCCACAAATAATAAACCGTAATAATTAGTATGTAGCAATTAGGCAATATGCTATTATAATTGTACTGAAGTTGTAAATTATAAATCTATAACTTGCTATAATAAGCAATATATTACATAAAAGATATTATAATTAAATGGAAAACTCACACTTGGAAGTACTACACATCAACATGAAAACAACTAACCAGAAGTTCTTACCTTGGAAGTTGATGCGGCTGCAGCTGCCCAGCTTTGTTTGGTTTGGTACAGGGAGCCATCTTTGCTTGTTCAGTAAGTTTTGTTATTGATAAAAATCAATGGACACTTTTAGGAGCCACTCATGAAGCTGAGCTAACCTCATTCAAGGAAACAGGAAAACGTGGTTCCTGAAGAGAGGAATTTGTGATAGCCTGGCTCTACCCAAGTGAAGGGGGCTGGCTCTGGCTGGCTGTAGATCACAACGTTCTGGCCACCAGTGGAGTAACAGCAGGGATTCCAACCCCTTGGCAGAGCAAGGGTGTACATGCAGCTCTGACAATGTCAGGTGACTGGAAGGGCCTGCTATAGACGAGTGGCCTCAGTGTATAACATGGCCATTGCCCTTTTTAGTGGTCACTCCACATCCGGGATTCATTAACTGTCCATTACAGTTAGAGGGACTCACTCAAAAGCCTCCTCCCCAAGGATATAATAAATTGACGGTTTCTGGAGGAGACAAACTTTTTTTTGGTAGTGTAGTTGTTCATTTGCTCTCCTATAAATAGCCCCACACACTTATTGGTTCCTCAAGCTAAACTTTAGTAGAATCATTTCTTTGGTCTGAGATCAGTGTCCTATCTGTGGGGTTAGTAGATAATTTTTCATGGATCTTCAGGAAAGGCTCACACAACAGGGCCTCAAAAAGTTCCAAGTTGGAGATGAGAATAAGGACACACCTCAAGGCAAATATATTCTTTCATTCAGGAAGTAATATTCTGCGTTTTTCTCACCAAAGCTAATCTCTCTATGTGTCGCCAAAGAATAAACGGACGCTGTATGAGTCCTTGCCTATGGGATCCTAAATCTCATGTAGGCATCTTCATTACCACAGGGATTGGCACTGGATGCGTCACGCATTACACTTAAAACGTCTTTCTCTGCCCGCAAAATGTTGGCTTCCCTTCCGTGTTTAGAATGGCCCATCTCAGAGCAAGGAAGAGAAACCCACTTATTATAGGTCTCATTTAACACGGGAGGATGACCCCAGGCACTTGATAGATCTTGTCATTAGCCCACACTTGATTCATGTATAACTGAGTTAATTTATCTGAAACAGAGGCTGGACATCCTCTTTTGTTCATCTTATGTGTTCCCTCCCCTCTTCCTCCTTCCAAATAAGCCACCCACTCTTGCCATCTTTCCTCCTTCTAAATAATCTCTCATGCACACTTCCCCCATCTCCTCTCTCCAAATAATCCTCCTGCCGCCGTGTGTACTCTCTCCTCTCTCTGCAGACAACTGACATTTGTCATTTATTCTTTTCACGAACTCTCCTTTCAAGGATCAGATATTAGGTGTTGAGCAAAAAAGCCAAGATACTTACATATATGTAATCTTATATAATTCGCAAGTAGATTCGATAGAAATATCACTGTGTCAGCTGCTTACACAATGGGGCAATTATAGGTTATAACCCTCATAAAATGAAAACTAAAGACCAACTTTAAGAAGAGATTTCTCAGAAGCAGGGAAATCTACATAATCCGTGGGGTCCAGAGTATGAAATTAAAGCTCCTTGGTCAAGCGATATAGATGTCAAGACAGAGACACCAGGGCATTAAATCCAGTGCCGGGCCTTAATTACATAAGTCCCGTGTCCATGCAATCACCCTGCCTGAAGGCAGTTAGACACCGTTCATCAGTCTTTGGCCTTTCAGACCTCTGCTTTGCCTCTTGTCCTGGTGAAGATGATGCCGAAGATGCCGACCCACAGGGTATGCATGAGCGCATACACTGAACAAATTAGCAGACGAGCTTCTGCTGTAGAAATGTGGTGAACACATGAATAGAACCTGCTGAATGGAGACCTACATTTAAGTCAGGGGCAGGGAAGAAGTTGGGCACAGACAGTCTAGACTGTCTGTAAGGGATCGGGACCCTTTGACGGGATGACAGACAGCCTGGCCTCATGCTGTGCTTGGCTGAAGGGTTCTGAACCACAGGAAGATGCCACAATCTATATATGCATGAGACGCATCTTGGCGATATTCTTCTCTCTTTACCTTTCTGGGGATAGATGTAAGTTTCAGTCAAATTACCGATTGTCATTTTTTGAAAATGACATATTTCCTATTAGAGGGAAATTGTAAAATCTACCATCCACTGGGAGTGGTCTGGTTTTACGGTTTTGTGTGATTAGTGCGAATGGAAGTTTCAGGAGACAGACTGACATCTGTGCATTTCTCAGTCAGCTAAGATCCTCAGGGATAGGATGAAGGGAAGAGAGACATTCCTCTGCCGCTATGGTCCTGAGATAGCCCTTGGGTCTCAATTTCCTCACATCTCAGCACTGGATCCTGGCCAGCACCAAGCAAAGCTCCTGCCTCAGAACATATCCATGTCTAGGTGTGTGCTCAAACAGTTTCCATGGGAGAACACTTGCTTCTAGAAGATTCTGATGTGCATGTGGAGCACAGCATGAACTAGGTGGGACCTCTCTCTGGAGTAAGAGATAAACTGAGCACACAAACTATAGGGGGCCATAAGAGGAAGTGGAGAGACAGCCACAGGGTAGCATGGGGTGTGTGCATCCATTGTCCCCAGCAGGAAGGGGCAGGATGGATCACCCTTCACCCTCACCTCCTCCATTAGCCAGAGGACCCCCCCAAACACACGCGCGCGCGCACACACACACACACACACACACACACACACACACACCCATACACACACAAATTTCCCCACCATCCTGCCTCTGTTATAAATTTACCTGACGGAAAGGCTGTTTATCTGATTCTGATTCCCTCATTTCCTATAACACAATTATTTCACAAAACTCATTTTTCATCTGGATTCCCAACATTTAGCAAAATGAACTCCAGTTACCTGAGACACCAAAAAGGCAAAGTGCACAGTCAAAGGTTGCCTCCTAGACAGAGGCAATCCATCCTGACTCCAGAGTTAACTCAGAAATAGATTCACACCGCCTCTCCCAACAGCCATCCCAGCACCCATCCGGCTCATCTGTGTCACTAAAAGCATCGGCTTGTCTTGACTCCAAGAGCTAAAAACTGCCTGCCTTAAAGACGCTTCAGAGCCTAGATCTAAAAAACATCAACTGTGCCACTGCCCAATGTGTGATAACCATCGAAAGTTCTGTTTCCTTAGCCCACAGAATGCTGAGCTAAGGGGAAGGGCTGCCCCATCTCACAAGCAGAGACTGCAAGGGAAATCACAAGCACAAAGTACATCCTTATAATTAGTTATGATGTGATCGGGTTCAGACTGGAGGCACATCGTCCTCATCGAGGTGACAGTAATTCCAGTGAAGAAGGCAATGGGCCACAGCTCTTTCAGAGACCACAGAGATGCTCCTCATCCCTGTGAGCCTGACATGCGTTGCTTAACAAACTAGGCAGAAGTGCACACTGGGACTTTCAACCCTTGGCCAATAACATACCGAGGCCGTGACGTCAAGGTGTTCCCCCAGAACACAGCAGTCTGTGATATCAGCTGGGTTTACGATGCCTGTGTGTGCTGGCTCATTTCTGAGGAATGAAGCAACATGCAAAACTACAATTAGCTAAGTGATAGCATGTGGCCAGATGTTATCTCGTGTTGTCTTTCACTGTCTTTGGTAATTAAGGGAGGGAACAGCCAAAGGAAGACTTTTATATCACTAAGAAGGAATACAAAATGAGGAAGATGCATAGGTACATACCACTTCCCCCAGGATGCTACTTTTCCTGAAGACATCAGCTCCAAGCGTTCCAGAGCAACCGATGCTTTGGTTATGGTGTCCCTAAAATGTGGAAGGAGGAAGGTCTTCCCTCCATTCCAAAACGGAAAGCTCTATTTCAAAGGCATCCCAGACCTCCAAAAGCACCAGCAAGCTGAGCCTTTGAAGTTAAATCCCAAAGGATCTTCTCTGGATATATTCCTGTAAAGCAAGAGCAGTTCGAAGAAGACCCTTTTCGTTTTCAATCAGAGCTGTGAAACAAGCTGACCCGGGCAAGACAACCCTGAGCAGGGACAGAGGGGCCATGCAGTGCACACAGCGCCAGGGAACTCAGGAACCCAGAAGGGGGAACTGAATGCAGACGATATGAGGACGCAGTGAGGACTTAAAAGACGCCGCTTCTGACCCCATCCCCTAGCAACCCACTGCCTCCTGTGCAGTTATGCGCAGGTGAGGAGAGACCATGGTCTAAAGTAAGACAGCGCTTGTAGATTTCACTGGCCCCCTGGGGCACTGACATGTGCTATGCAGCATCAGCATCGAGGACACCTGGGGAGCACACGTCACCTCCTCCAGAGCCAAGAGACCCTTCAGGAGGGAACGAAAACACAATATTGCTTCTGAGGCCCCTGGCTTCGTAGACAGAATGAGATGGCGCATGCGGTGGGTGAGCACACTGGGAACTCTGTGGGTCCCTGTCCTTTTCTTTCTCCTTTGCTGAATACTTTGAAAGAGTAAATTGGTGTGGGTTGCGGGTGGCCTTGGAAATCTAGAGTTTCAGCAGACATACAGTCTTGTGATTCGTTTGAAAGCTGCCAGAGCAGGTGCCGTTCCATCCATTCTAAAGAGTTTAGCGGACAGTGGGCATTTTAGAAAGGGGAAGGGGACAGAGACGGCAGTCACAGTTAATCTTGACTGTCCACGAAAGTGGACGAGTGAAAACCTAAAGAACTTTATGATTCTTTACACTCACTAGAGTTCTTAGTTTTAAACTCCATTAGTTTATTTGCCATTTGGTTTTGTCTTTATGTTTTTTTTTTTTTTTCTCTCCAACATATTATCTCTATGGATTTCTTGGAAATTCCATACCATGCACCTCCATCACATTTCCTTCTCATTCCCCCCTTGCAACCTCCTCCAAAAAGGAGAAAAAGAAAAAAAGAATACACTGAGTCCAATTTAATTGCCCACAGTGTCATAGGAGTGTGATCGAATTCTTAGCGGTCAAACCCTTAGAGACAACTGTCTTGTCATCTAGTGTCCATGCCCGCCTCTCCCTGGCCAGAGGCTATCAACTGTGAAGAGCTACAACAGCTACAATTCAGCATCTTTTAAACAATTTATAAGGACTCTCTTCAATGGCTTCCTTTTCCTGCCGGAACTATTTCTTTCTTTCTTTTTCTTTTCTTTCTCTCTTTTTTTTTTTTTTGTTTTGTTTTAATTATTTTTATTTCATGTGCACTCATTTGTCTGTGTGTATGTGTGTGTGTGTGTGTGTGTGTGTGTGTGTGTGTGTGTGTGTGTGTGTGTGTGTTGGTGTAGGTTTCAGGTCACCTGAAACTGGAGTTACAGGCAGTTATAAGCTGCCATGTGGGTGCTGTAACTTGAACCCAAGTCCTCTGGAAGAGCAGCCAGTGCTTTTAACCACTGAGCCATCTCTCCAGCCCTTTTTTATTTATTTATTATGGTGGGAATATCACAGGAGCCTTCAATGTCTTTTCTTCTCAACCAGAGTTCTTAGTTCTTGTTTCTTAGGTTTTATTGTTTGCTAGTGTAGGTCTTAAGTTTGTATGTTCTCGATTTTCCTTTTCTTAGAGCACACTTGTTATTCACTGTTTTGTATATAGTTTTGTATCAAGCCTAAATTTTTTTTCTTTAGACTAAAAGGGGAATTGTAGTGAGATATTCACTTTGTTAGCATCCCTGGCACTGACCACACTCATTGGGGGTGGAGACAGGTAGAAGTGACCTGGGGGGGAACTAGGTCTGAGGTGGAGCCCGGGAGTGCTCTCTTGCTGAGTCACCTGGACAGGAGAGCATCCAATGGCATTCGTGGGACCAGGAACCTGCTGGTGTTCATCTGTCTATGTTGTAAGTTATTTCTCCCCGAATAGACATCTATTTGGCCTGTTTCTCCTGATCCTTATTAAACCACAATATGTTAAACCCAGGCTGGCCTTGAGCTCGCTATGAATCACCATGTTACCAAGGCTTCCGAAAACTCTTGGGTAATCCTTAGCTTACTGTAGACTCCCAAGACCTCAGATTATAAGTGTCAGCCACCATTTCCAGCTCCATTGAGAGTTTTGATGAACGGAGATAGCCTGATTTTACAGTTAGAAAAGTCCCGAAGAGAACAAAATGTGGAGTGATCATTTCGAAGCTACTCTTCTGTAGGAATAAAACACTGGAGATTTCTTCCTTGGGCCAGCCCCGGCACAGATGGTCCTGTTAATTTAAACCCATTGTCTTTACAGAACCTAGATCATTCTAGAGTTTGGTTTCACTGCATGGAATATGAGTGAGCCCATTGGGTTTAAGTTTGGTCTGTGAAGGTCTCATTCAAGAGTTCAAGTCAAATCAATGGCTTTCACAAAATCCCTTAAAAAAAACTTAAATATATGCTCCTATGTGATGCGGAAATCCATATCTATGCGATGGGAGCAGGGGAAATTGGTGCATTGTAAGAAATGAAATGAGTCTCCAAACTTGGTCCAATCAGCAATCCTGTTTGAACTTTGCAAAAGAAGCCTCCATCAGAGAGTTGCTGGACAACAAAACTGAGAAAGGCATATAGGAATAATGTTAGCAGGGAGGAAGGGGCTTCCACCAGGAAGAAAAGGGGTGAGCAGATGTAGTGAGATAGTCCTTCTGTGGCACTGACCACGCCCATTGGGGGGTGGAGCCATGGGCGGAAGTGACCTGTAGAAGGAGGTCGGAGGGGGCCAGGACTTTCTGGCGTGACTCGGACAGGAGAGGATTGGGTTGAATTTCCTGGTGTTCATCTGTCTAGGTTGTAAGTTATTTCTCCCTGAATAAACATCTATTCGGCCTATTTGTTTATCCTGATCCTTATTTACCGCAATAAGCAGATTAGATAGCATCAGCTGGAGCGTAGTGTCTGCTGGGGGTTAGCTCCTAAGCGGGTGACTGGTGAGGATGCTACAGCTTCTATGCCTGTCAAGTTGCATGACCCAGTGTAACACACACCGGACCGTGACCATGCTATCTGGTTAGAGGCAAACCTCTATGACCACACCAGGCCTAGAGTGAGAGGGAAAGCACTCTACAATGAGCACAGCCTACCTCAACACTGGAATGCCACCAGATACCCCAGCAAGGAGGACACACCAGCCTAAGGATAAACTCAGATGTGTGTTGTGGAGAGCCAGACACCTATGGCAGGTAGTATGAAGCTGAGTGTAAATGCCAGGAGAGAACTGAAGGATGTTATCAGTGCCACGGAAGAATGTAGGAGTCGCAAGGTTCAGAAGGGTCCCGAATACCACATCAACAAGACTAAGGTTGGACAGAAGGGAAGGAGGCGGGGGGGGGGGGGTGGTTGATCCAGAAAGGCGATGGTAATATTAGCAGGCAACAAGGAACATTTACAGGATTTTATCACAGGGTTTATCACAGTCTGGGAACTGTCTGGACAGCCATGTTGAGGACAAATGGAGGAGGCTGTGCCTAAAGGTGGAGGAAAGCAGGGGCCCTCAGCTCTGCACTCTGACCTAAGGCTTTACAGACTGAGCTTCCAGTTTGAAGAGTGGGGAGAAGGGGGCTGAGCTGATGGGAAGAGGCTCCAACTTAGTGTAGCTTGCCCCAGACAAGCTCTAAGCCTCCAGCTCAGTAGTTTTACAAATTTACATTCAGTTAAGACTTTAGAAGGAAAACAAGGGAGAGGCTGGGGGGGGCATGATCAGGCAGTCTGGCCTCCCCAGCGGCTCAGTGCACCAAGTACCCTCCTCATCACCATCCTCAGAGACTCCTTCCTCTCTGCAACAGAAGGCTGTCACAACACCAAGCCCAGACGTCAGTGTGTCAAAGCGAATAGCACAAAGCCAGGGAATGAAGTGATGGAATCAGGAGCTGAAACAGGAGGAGGGTGTCTCCATGAGTTTCCTAGGAAGGGCTAGACATGAACATGCACTCCTTTAAGTGACATTTGGGAGGCAGATGTAGGTATATATCTGTTTAAGGCCAACCTGGTCTACGTGCTGGGCCAAAGAAAGCTACATAGTGAGACCTAATCTAGAAAAAATTTCCCTAGGGAGATCAACTGAACAGAGCCTCTGACGAAGTCAATCTGGGAAACCTGGAAACATCCAGTCCCTGTCAATGGTGTTGCCAAGGATGAGTGGGTACCTCTTCTAGCCTACTCATACTAAAACAGAATTCCCTAATTACTGAGACCGCAGAAGTCTGTTCTAGAAAATCACCAAGAATCCCTGACAGCTGCAGACTGATACTCAACACAGAATCTTTATGCTTTAAGGGAAAGCAGGCTTGGGGGTTTGTGGCCATGTAAAGTGCATCTCTTGACCTTCGGGATGTCCTCCTTTGTCTAGAAGTGGAAGCTACTGGACATAGTTTCTTGTGATTAAGTGATTTCTGATACAAAAGCTATGCGTGTGGGCACCAAGGCAGTGGTGCAGGCTGTCAGGCCCTCTTCCCTATTGTGTTTCTCGTGTATTCCAGGAAAGCCTTCCAGTGTTTCTGTAACAGTTAGGACCCATGGTCCAGTCCCGCACATATCTTCAACACAACTAAGAGTCTCTGCTTTGCCAAATGTCAGCCAAGCACCCGAGCCTTCCCCTGGCAATTTGTGTACCTCTAAAAAAAATTGCAAGGAACACTGCTAAGTCAGTTTAACAAGACTTATCCATTCTTGGTGCAAAACCACCCTTGGTAATCTGATCGTGCATGTTCTTCCTCCCCATCTTTGCGATCTGATTATTCTGCTCAGCATCAGCAGCACTCCTAATTAGCTGGTTCACCAGAATGCCCCACACTCAGTTTGTCCTCTCAGTAACTTTCCATCCATCCTGTATCCCTTATTTCCCCCATGCAGCCCAAGGGGGGAGCCGAAACATGAAGGAGATAAACCAAGCAACACTTCTGAAGCAATACCCTAAGGAATCGAAAGGAGAGAAGTAAAATAACAACACTGGATGCCTGAAATTGTAGGCAACAAATCCCATAGCACAGTGCCTTTTCCATCTTTACCAAGGGCTTAGGCGCTACTGCAATGATGCCTGCAGCTGATGTGTGATAGAAGCAAAATGAGCATGGGTGTGAATGGTTTTTCCTTTTCTCAGGTGAAAGACACATTTTTTACTGTAGATCTTAGCAACTTCTAAATATGTTTGGCTTTGTTTATTAAGCAGAGAACTTGTTCCTTTTCTATTACGGAAAGCATTTCCTGGCTTCCTTACAGACCTGCCTTACCAGCAGAATGGGTTTTATGCTTTTGAAAATGGAGCAAACTGAAAGTGACCTGAACAGAAATGCTCAATACCTTCACAACACACCTAGATGTCTACCATTGTAAACGATTTAATTAATTATATACTTCGCATCATATACTTCATATTTTTTTTGGAGCTTGGTTGCTTGGCTGAAAGTAACAGAAGCACCAGAAAACAGAATCTCAAACAAGGAAACAGGCAGGAAGAAGGATGGAGGAGATGGAGGTGTCAAGAGGACCTTCTCTCGCAGAGCAAGTGGAAAGGTGGAAGTAGCAAATTGCTGGGAAGCTCAGAGTCCAGAAGGATCAAGTCCCGCAGCTGATGTGCACACCAAGGTGGGTATCTCTAGCTCTCCCCAATTCGGGGAGTGTCCTCCCTAGGCTGGCCCAACCCCCATTTGCTCCCTCCTCTGTGTTTAGATTCCATATGGAGAAAACTCACAACATTTCCACGCTTTCTTTGGAATGACTGCATTATCTTGAACCCAAGCTTGTCCTGTCCGGACATTGGTCCCATACTCTGCCTGCTTGTTCTCCACCTATGATCTCTGCCCTTCATTCACATTTTAAAGGCTGACTTCTACACTCCTGAATGACCACACTTCAACGCTCACGCTGCCACTCGGGTGCCTATGAGGAGATAGATTTAAGAGAATGTTTGGTGGTTGTTCCCAAGGCAGGGACTTAGTCAATAGTTGCTCTCTGCTCGTCTGCAGGCTCTTTCTGCGGATCCTTGGCAAGCTCCAGTGAAGCCAAGAGTACCTAGACATGGCCATGGCTCACCACCATGCACCTGCAATGCAACCAAGAAGGCCACCGGCATCCTTTGATATAGAGGTCTACTGCCACAAAAAAAAATTCCAAAGCTTAGGGAGTGAGGAGGCATTGGCACTGGATGTCATGACTGAGCCTTAATAAATCCTAAGCACATGTTATATATTCCAGATAACACCATTGGTATCTTATGGCTACTTCAAAAGGTTCCTCATTTGAAATAGTGTATGTGAGCATTTCTATCATGGGCCATAATCACTGGCCGTAGCAGCTCCAAGGAGAACCATATTTAACCACAGGCCTTTGAAGCAAAGCATGGCAACATTCCTAGAGTCTTCAATGGTTCTAGTAGTTCGAACTGAAATGGACAGAATCAAAAACAAAGGAAGCACAAATGCATGTCTTCCAATTACTTTCTTCTATATGCATGTGTTACTGAGTCTCACCTACAAGTGTGTGGCACACACACACACACACACACACGGACACACGGACACGGACACACACGGACACATACATACACACTCAGAAATAGATACACATTCACACAACACACACACATATATACTGAGATCCATATACACATATATGGACACACACATACATACATACACACTCATATATAGATTCACATTAACACACATATATACACAAACACATGTACATACATACTCACATACAAATACATATTCACATACTCACATACAGATACATATTCACATACACATAAACTGAGACACACAGATACACATGGTGACATACACACATATACACAAATACACATATATACATACACACTCACAGACACATGCATACACAGTTACATAGACAGACATATGGGTACACAGACACACACTTATGCATACACACATACACACTCATAGACACACTTATGCAATACAGACACTTCACACACACACACACAAAGGTATTAGCCTGAATGAACGGCCAGCACTGTCTCCAGGCTTCTTTCTCAAAGTCAAGTTAATATTCTGGAACAGTGCAGTCCTACCAATCAAGGCAGGCGTTTAGTGCTCTGGGCCTGGAAATGTTGGACACCACCAGACGCTAATGTTAGTGTTAGACAAAGCTGACCTCAGCTCTGCCCTCCAGAGTTTACATGGCTACATCTATTCCACCAGCTGCCTTTCCTTCTCTCCTGTTCTTCATACCTCCCACTCACCTAGTAGAAGTCAGCTCTGAGTCAGATATCTGTGCTAGACTGGGTGGGGGGGTGAGGAAATGCAAATGCATGTCCTGGGGGATTTTAAGACTGCATATCAGTTATGTAGTGGTGTCTTGGTCACCCCAGCACCACAGTTTAGAAATGCCATATTGTACTGTGCTTATCTCAATATGGGATTCCTGAGGCCTGGGGTACATGGCTGTCACTCAAAGCCCTTCCTGGGACCCATACCCACCTGCTTTCTCTGTAAGTCCCTCAGCTTCTGATCAGGCTGAGCATCTCAGCCCATCACCCTCCACCCTTGTATGCAGCGTCAGAATGTTTGAACAGCTTCTCATTCCCAGACTGGGACGTCTAGATGCATACCAAGTCTAGCTAATGGCAATGGCAGGCCACAGTGCCAGCTTCCCAATCTGAGGGATCATGTTACAGCAGCCCGAAGGGAGTGTTGTGATAGCAACAGTGTATCCTATGGGAGACAGACTGACTGGGAGACATTGCAATGATCCCAGGCAGCTGTGCAAGAAAGATCCTATAGGCAACTTGGCTGCACCTGTGAGAAGGAAGCCTGAACCCTTAGGTCTGATAAGTGAGCACCAGTGAGTATTTGACCCCTGGAACCGGACAGCCACAAGGAAAGCAACAATCCTCAAGAAAAAAAACATTCTGAAAACCATAGAGTGAACTGGCTATCTATGTCAGGGCTACCAGAGTAAGTATCACAAACCAGAGACTCAGGCAACGCAAGCCTCCCTCGTGTCTGGAAGGCAGCAGTTAAGACCATAGTATTGCAGCATTTGCTTCTCTCCGAGTCTGAGGAAGGCCTGGATCAAGCCTCTCCTGGATTCCTGGTGCTTTGCTGTGACCTAAGGAATGCCCTACCCCATAAGAAGAGCACATTAGCATCTCCCCTTCAGCTCCCATGGCACATTCCTTATGTGTCTGTGTTCCACTTCTCCACCAGTTATATCAGATTAGAGGTCCCTCTCCTCCAATATGACCATATATTCACTAATTCCATCAGGAGTAACCCTATATCCATATGGCCACATCCAGAGATACTTAAGATACTTAGGGGCATGGCTTCAACAAGGCTAGAAGAAAATGGGAACTACAAATGCCTCCTCGGGTTAGAAAAACAGTTGTGACTGCTTTCCCCTGGAGCTAGGGACAAAGCTGGCTTTGCATCCTTTACACAGTCAGGGTACATCATCACTTTTAAAGGTGAATCTCACTAAACAAAATAACTATATACATATCCTACCTTGCTTAGGTTCCCTCCTGAACAAAGAATCAAATGCAAATGCCCGACTCTCATCTTCAAAGGCCTATGTGATGTGCCGCCCTCCCCATGCTCCTCCTGTCCCCAAATCACATACATGGAAATCTTTATAGTGTGGTCAAATACATGCTTGCACATGAAAGTGTCCGCAACCTGAAATACCCGTGTGCAGGCTGGCTCAAGGTCTCAGACTGTAGGCATCCCTCACAGAGGTCCTCTAGCCTTGTTCTTCCCGTTCACCACTGTCTTCCCCCGACTCAGCATCTGACACACAAGGTACTCTGTGATATTTAGATGAATGAGTGCTCATAGGATGTGAGTCACCTTTGGCTTTTTGCATTTTTAATGTCTGTATTCATTCAATCATGTCTCAGGAAGTTTCATTTCCTACGGCTGCACTTTCTCCGCCGTCCACTGCCACACTTCAGATTCAGGACTCATTCATCTCGCTCTGAAATTTCACAACCTTTAGGGCATATCCTTAACTCAGCCTTACTACTCCTTGCTGTCTTCTGTACCAAAGATTTTCCCAGAAGAGGGATGTGACCAGTTGCACTGTCTTGGAATGGTACCTCATTGGCAGAGCATCCCAGCCCTTGCATGAAACAATCTCACAAGTGTACAGCTGGTCACGGCAAACACATATACTTGCCAGCCTCCATATGAGTGAGCCTGGATGAGGCACCCTCATAGAGGGAAATGAGAGATACTAAAGAGGCCTCAGTGTCTCATCAGAAAAATTGTTTAAAGGAACATAAAGATACTCTTGTCAGAGGCACATCACAGAGCTTGTCTCTAAAGAGGGAGGGAGTTCAAGTGTGCAGTGTCCCACAGAAGTACAAATATGGAAGACAAAAGGAAAATCAGAAAGTCAAGCTCTTCACACATTTTGAGGAGACTTTGCACAGATTGCCTGCTAGCAAGGCCAGCTGTCTCATTACTAGAGATGTGTCAGCTTTTCCAATCACTGCAAAAGTTCATTCCCCTCCACTTCAACAAGTGTGGCTGACCATCTCACGGTGGACTTTACTGATACTTTATACAATAATGGAAAGTTCAGAAATGATAAAAATAAAGTAGAGAATAGATACCAGAGAAGTTTAAAGTTGCATAAATAACCCCAAAAATTCTACCAGGGATCTCCCATAGCTGATAAACACCTCCCAATAAGTGGCTGAATGCAAAATTAACTAAAAAAAATTCAGGGTCCTCCTATATGCAAATGATAAATGAGCTGAGAAAGAAATCAGGAAAACAACACCATTCGCAATAGCCACAAATAATACAAAATATCTTGGTGTAATTCTAACTAACCAAGTGAAAGACCTGTATGACAAGAACTTCAAGGCTTTGAAGAAAGAGATTTGTGAAGATATCAGGAAGATTTCCTATGTTCATGGATTGGTAGAATTAACATAGATAATAAAAATGGCCATCTTACCAAAAGTAATCTACAGATTCCATGCAATCCCCAACAAAATTCCAACACAATTCTTTACGGACCTTGAAGGGACACCACTCAACTTCACATGGAAAAACAAAAAACCCAGTATAGGTAAAACAAACCTGTAAAATAAGAGAACTTCTAAAGAATCTCTGATTTCAAACTGTACTACAGAACTATAGTAATAATAATAAAAAACACAAAATATTGGAATAAGAACAGACAAGCAGACCAACAGAATAAAATCAAAGACACAGAAGTAAATCTACATACCCATGGACACCTGATATTTCAACAAAGAAGCCGAAATTACACAAAAATTAAACAATGAAAAAAAAAAAGAAAGCATCTTCAACAAATAGTGATGGATGTTCCACATGTAGAAGGATGCAAATAGATCCATATTTACCACTCTGCACAAACATCAAGTCCAAGTGATCAAAGGCCTCATAATAAATCCAGTTATACTGACCCTGATAGGAAAGAAAGCAGGCTATAGCCTTGGAAGTAATGTTGATCTTTTAAATAAGCGTATAAAATGAGAAGTTGTCTAGACATCTTCAAACACTTTTAGTGTTTGTCTGTACTGTGCTCTCTTCCACCTGCCAAGGCAAGCACCCCCTCTGGGCATCCCCATTTCCCCTTTCATAATTAGCATTTTTGCCCGCTAATCTCATGTCTATAACTTCACTCCTTCAGTTCTCCCATGGTCCCTTTTGATTTTACCAGCTTCTCTGGTTACTTCAGGCACTCCTCCATATGGGTCTGGGTTACCACAGTAGGTATAATATTGCTCAGTTGTACCCATCTACTTGCAAAATTTCATTTTATCTTTTGTTTGCCCCTAAATAAAATTCCATTGTGAATTTGTATGACATGTTCATATACATTCATCAGTGGAAGGACATCAAGGTTGTTTCCATTTGCTAATTGTTGTGAAGGAGCTACAGTGAACACAGTTAAGCAAATGTGTCTATGCTAGTACATGGAGGCCCTTGGGCATATGGCAAGGATAGGAACAGCTGGATCATATGGTAAATTGCTTTCTAGACTTTTGAGAATTCTCCACACTGATTTGCAAAGTGGGTGCCCTAGTTTGCATTCCCACCAATGTCAAATAAGAGTTCCCTTTTCTTCACATCCTTACTGGCATTTGTTGTCAGTTGAATTCTTGATCATAGCCATTCTGACTTTGGTGAAATGAAATCTCGAAGAAGCTTTAACTGGCACTTCCAGGATGGCTGAGGATGATGACATCTGAGACACTTTTTATCTGTTTATATTTGTTCGTCTGTTCATGCCCATTTTCTTTTAAGATTGTATCATTTGTTTTCTTTAGTCTGTGTGTGTGTTGTTCTTAGTATATTCTGAATATTAATCCTCTATCAGATGAATAGATGGCAAAAATTCTTTCTCACTCTGGAAGCTTCCACTTCACTCTGTTTATTATTTTGTTGCAGTTCAGTGCTTTTTTAGCTTTATGGGGTACCATTTGTCAATAATTGACCATAAATTGTGGGAAATAGAGTCTTATCCCTGAAGTCCTTTCCTAATAGTGTAGGATATTACTGCCAATCATTTATTTTAGCACTTTCAGAATTTCCAGGTCCACATGCAGATATTCTTGTAGCTCGTGTGTGTGTGTGTGTGTGTGTGTGTGTGTGTGTGTGTGTGTAGCGGGGGTGGGGGTTGTCAGTGATATATATGGGTCTACTTTCATTGTTCTGCATGTAAAATCACTTCCCCAGCACATTTTTTTAAAGGTGGTGCATGTGCATTCATTGGGTCTTCCAATTTGATCCGATGATTGACATATCTGTTTTTATGCCAGGACCATGCTGTTCTCATCACTACAACTCTACAATATAGCTTGGTGGATGGAATAGCAATCTCTCCAGCATTTTCTTTTTGCTCAGGATTGCTTTGCCTATCCAGATCATTTGTGGATCCACATGAAACTGAACAATCTCTACAATCTCACACAGTATTGATTGGAATTGCATTGACTTTATAAATTAGTTTTGGTAGAATAGTCATTTTCATAGTATTAATTACACCAAGCCATCAGCAAGGGTGGTTTTAGCATCTTCTGTGTCTTCCTCATTATTTTACTCAGAGATTTAAAATGTCTAATGTAGTGGTATTCCATCTCTTTGGTAAGGTTAATTTCTAGACATTGTATTTTGAATCTATTGTAGACCGAAGTATTTCCATCGTATTAGCTATTGGAATGTTACTGACTTTTGTAAACAGATTGTTTATCCTGCCACTTTCAGAAAGTGTTGATAATTTCTACAAGTTCTCTGTGGAATTTTTTGGATCCTTTATGCAAATAGGGAAAGTTTAATTTCTTCTTTTCTTATTTGTATCCTTTTAATTTCCTTCTTTTATTTCTCTGGCATTTACATCAAGCATTGAAAAAGATCATAGATAATACACAGTGCATGAGATTGTTTTGATTTGATTTTTCTCCATCAAGGGTAATGTTGTTAGAGGGCTTATTATACAGCCTTTATTATGTTGAGGTATGCCCCTCCTTCATCTCTATTCTCTCTAGGGCTTTTATCATGAAGGCACAATGGATTTTGTCAAAGGCCTTTTCTGTATCTATTGAACAGGTCATGTGATTTTTAACTCCATTTAAATGATTTACTACATTTGTTAAGTTATATTTACAGAATCTTCCATGTCTCTCCAGGATAAAACTAATGTGATCATAGCGGTGGGTCTTTTTGATATGATACATGCCTGTATTCAACCGAAAAGTAGTTTACTGTGAACTTTTACAACTGTGTTCAGCAAGAGTTGGTTTTGTCATTAGAGTAACTCTGGTTCCAGAGCAGGAGTTTGGAAGTGCTCCTGCTGTCTGTTCTGGGATTTTCTCTGGCTTGAACTTATTATACTGGTCTTGTCTGTACTGTCACGGTCTCTGTGAATTCATTTGTATATGAGCCCTGTTGAGTCTGGAAGACATTGTTTTCTTGAAGTCATCCACCTATTATGGCTCTAAGAATCTTTCTACTTCCTCTTCAGCACTGACCCCTAAGCCTTGGAAGTAGGGGTTTGATAAAGACTACATACTTCAGAGTCTTTCATGCTGCACACTGCCCAGGTGTGGGTCTCTATGTTAATTATCATCTACTGGAAAGGAAGCTTCCCTGGCAAGAGTTGAGTGATTCGGTGGTCTATGCGCTTTTAGGAACATGACGTTACGAGTCATTTTATTGCTGTTTCATTAGCAGAATAATATTAGCAGGCTTTCTCTTAGTGTCCATGACCTATCTAGTCCCAGGCTCTTGGCCACTTTAATGGTGCTGAGTATGAGTTCAATGTCATGATCTCACGTAGTGGGCCCTTAAAGGTGGATGCTTATTCCCATAACACATTACTCATGTATATCTTGCAAGCAGATAGCTGGGTTCATAGCTGGGTGATACTGATGATTTTCTCCTCAAGTAGCACGTGAAGAATCTTCCAGCACCATAAATGATAGTCATAAGGGGAAAATTTTCTACTTGGGCACCAACTATATTTCTCCATGTTCAATGGCATAAGCAAATGACATTCAGCAATAAGGGCTCTGGGATAACCAGTATTTTTTTTTTTTTAATTCTGATTGAGGAGTTGAAGGAAGCAATAGGAAGCAATATATAGTTATTACTGAAAGGTATGTGTTGATTGCTGTCTCTCTCTTCTGTTTGTGTTCTCAGTCCTATTTTGTGTTCCAGTAATTATAGACTTGTTTTCTTTCTGTAGTCTCTTGAGTATGCTTCTTCCTCTCTTCAGTCCAAATTATTGCTTCCTGTAGTCTCTGCAGGGCTGATTTAGTGAACGTAAATTCTTTTAGTTGCTTTACATCATGGAACTTTTTTCTTCCTCTTCTAACTATGGCTGACGGTTTTGCTGAGTAAAGTAGTCTGGATTGGCATCTGTGGCCTTTAGTAAGCTTCCAAGCCCTCTAGCTTCTCAAGCTTCTACTCAAAAGTCAGTTTTATGGGATTGCTTTATTTCTGACTTGTAACTTTTCTCTTGCAGCTTTCAATGCTCGCTCTTTGTTCAGTATATTTAGTGTTCAAATTATACTATGCCATGTGAGTTCATATTCTGATCTTTCCTACTTACTGTTTTATGCTTTTTATAATTGTATGGCTATGTGTTTCCTTAATTCGGGAACATTTTCTTTTATGATCCTGTTGAACACTATGTAACTGACCGGGAGGGTGAGGGTCTGGAGCTCATACTGGGTGGTTCTAGCTGTGCTGGAACACACTGTGTAGACCATGCTATTCTTAAATTCATAGAAATCAGCATAACTCTGTCTCCCACGTCCTGGGATTAAAGGCCTGGCTCAGAATCTCGTTTTCATTCCTAAAAGGATATTGAAACAACTTATGTGACTATCCTCTTGGGTAATGGACAACGAAGGAGATAGTTTTAGAAGACACGTACAATTAAATTCATTTCCTTCCCTTCAAAACCTCATCTTTTTGTAGAGAAAACCAGAAATATTAGGTCCCAGAAAACTCTCCCTTCTTCAATATCCCAAGAGCAGTTTGAAAGAATGCGGTCAAGAAAACATCTTGAGTAAGGCTTCTTTGGGCTTTGCTCATGCCCAAGTTTCTTGTCTGCTTCTTTGGAATTAAGGCTTGCTCGCTGGCTGCCATGGGACACCTTGCCCTTTCTGAGGAGTGGGTAGGGGTGTAGAAAGGAGGTGGTTGGAAGGAATGGGAGAAGCAGAGGGAGGAGAAACAGGTTGGTATGACAATAAATTTTAAAAATAAATAAAAATTAAAAAGGACTTGTTCCAGCCATTGGTCACTGAAGCCATACTTCCCTTAATGTGCTTTGGTGCCTTTACTGAGAATAAGTTGGCTGTAGTCCCCAGAGTTTATTTCTGGAGTCACTACTTTGTTCTAGTGCTCTATTTATTTGTAATGTCAACCTCATGCTGCTTTGGTTATCATGGCTCTGGGATGTCACGTGAAATCAGGTATAATGATGTTTCTGAATCTGCTCATTTGGTCATGATGGCATTGGCTGTTCGGCTGTTATCTTTCATGTGAATTTTGAGATTGTTGATTCTAGTTCTTTGAAGAATAAAGAATTCTTGTCACAAGAAGTTAGGAAGAAGTGCCATGGCAAGAAAGGGGAGGGTTGCCTGTAATTAGTTTATGATATAAACATGTGCTGAAATATCATACCCAATTAACATGCAAAATCGGCACATATTAATGAAAAATAAAACAGTTGTACACTGTTTTCAAACCAAGTTAAGTAGCTTTGACGGCATACATTATAGGAGATGAGCAGTCCCATCAAGGACAAAGAGAAAATTCACATAAAATATCCATTTAAAATGTAGATAACACAAAAAGACAGGGAGAAGGCACATAGAAAGAAACCATATTTCCTTTGTGATGTTACCCACAGATTTTTTTCACAAGCTAGAATGGTGCGTCAAGCACAGAGGCTAGGCAGAGAACAGCAGCCAGGATGAAGAAGTCAGGGGCAATTGAGACAGCGTTTGGGGCCACCAAGGAGTAGCTTCAAGTTCCCAGAAAGCAAGTGACAAAGCAGGGCTATCTGGAGTGAGCTTAGGGGCAGCTTTGTCATATGAAGTGAGACTCTACCCCAAAATTAAAATTCTTAAAGGCTACAGTTGCAGCTCAGCTCAGTGTACATAGAGTCCTGTGATGGGACATGCCATTATGTATATACGTTTCTCATACTGGTTAATAATAAAGCACTGTTGGCCAATAGGAAAGGAAGATAGGAGGGACTAGGAGACAAGGAGGAAATAGGAAGTAGTAAGGAGGAGTCAAGATGGAGAGTCTGGAGAAAGCAGTATGCCGCCGGCTCCCCGGTAAGAGAAATACATAGATCAGCAGAAATGGGTTAATAATTAAGGCAGAGCTAGCCTATAAGAAACAAGTAACTGGGCCAACAGCACTGTATCAAAAACAGAGTCTCTGTGTATTATTTGGGGCTGGCGCGGTGGCAGGACAATACCAGGCGGCCGGCGGAAAAACCATACTCCTTACAAATGGCGCCCAACGTGGTTAATAATAACTTCCACTTAAAATTTAACAAAAGCTTAAAAAAGGGTTTTTGCTGGCGGTAAAAGTACCCGCCGCCATCTTTGATAAACCGCGGCTGACACAGCTATGACTTTCATTTTAGCAATGTTGTTGTTTATCAGATAAAAGACTTGTGACCAGACGAAGATAAAGATTTACAATAAAGACAGATTCATATTAATAAAAACCTCTAAAGGTTTACAATGTGTTTTAAAATATACGTAGACATAAAAAAATGGTTTTAAAAAAACAAAGAGGAACTGGGTGTTATAGCACATGCCTTTAATCCCAGCAATCAAGAGACAGAGGCAAGCAGATCTCTATGATTTGCAAAGTAAACCTGGTATGCAGAGTAAATTCCAGGACAGATAAGAGTTACACACTAAACCCTATGTCAAAAAATGAAAAAAATAAAAGTAAAATAAACAGAGTAATAATAAAGCCACGTAAAGATGAAAAGCTCAGAGAGAATCTGGATACTGTATGCTATTGTGTTGTCTCTGCATTGTTTGACTGCTGAGAAAATAACAACAACTGATAAAGGAAATGCTGCTGAATTAATTCAATATATATATTTTAAAAATGCTTTGACTCAAAAATTTAAGTCTAAGGACAAGTTACTGGGGAAAAGGATTTCTATTTTTGTTTCAACAGGAAATAAAAAGCTGTGGATTCCTTCCAGACTAATGTGGTTTGAGCAAGCCAGACCGCCTGAAACAGAGTAACAGGTGATCCTACATTCAAAACAGCTTGGACAAAGCAGCCTTGCAGACTACAGCCAAGATTTCTGCATCTTCTCAGGATCTCCCATGACAGCCCCCCCTGTCAGCAGGAAGTAGTTTGGAAAGAACGACGCCCAAATTCCCAAATATTGTTTATAAATGTTTGTTTTTATTTAAATGGACTTGGTTATAAATGGTTAATGAGCACAGCCAATTCTTTTTAAAGGTAAAAAGGGGATTATGGTATAGAATGGATTTTCATTTATTGATACAAATTTAAAGTCAATTTGATGATATGTATATTTCTCCTCTTGTTTAGGTATTGTGTTTATTGAGCTCAGTTAGAAATGTAATGTATAATGTAGTACAGATTATAGATAGTTACCTATGATAGTCAGAACTTATAGTGAAGTTAGTTAGGATTTCTAGATATACAGAGATGTATTTGAGATGGATAGGCATTCTTCAAACCTTTCAAAGACCTACAGAATATGGCATTTAAAATGGCTTAGGGTGAGACATAAATGCTCCTGGCAACACCACCTGCGTCAGAAAGGAAGATGGACATTGAAGAAACTCGTTATAGAGTTTGCTTCTAGTATGGCAAGACTAGCCATTTGGACAAGATACTGCTCTTGTCTGGACTGTTTGACTTTGTGCTATATAAACTGGACATGCAGGACCCACAGAAAAGTTGACTGCTGATTCAAGATGGACATTGCTACAGAGTTCTGCTTCATGGAAGAGTCTGCCAGACAGTCTGCAAGACACAGAGAAAAGTGACTGACAAACTGCCAATACAAGAAGACAGTTTAAATTTTCCTGCTTTGCTGAAGAGTCTGCCAGACACACTATGGCCTATGGGCTGAAGATGGAAGATTACAAAAGAACTTCGGGTGACCAGGCAGTGAGTTGTCTCTGTCATTCCTAGAGTTTATATACTATCCTTCTGTGGTCTACCACAGATGGAGTTGAAGACAGATAGTTATGGTTATAGTTTTCCTTAGTTAAGCTTAAAGATAAATTACATATAGGACTTTAACTCACAAAGATAAAATAGATGATGGAATATTTTCTTAAATCTTGCTAAATGTTAATGGACTAAATAGTGTTAACTGTAATTCTTATTTGATAACTGTTATGTGATATATTTTGCTATGTTAAGGTTAAAACCCTTCTTTTTATTTAAACAGAAAAGAGGAGATGATGGGAGATGCCATTATGTATATATGTTTCTCACACTGGTTAATAATAAAGCACTGTTGGCCAATAGGAAAGGAAGATAGGAGGGACTAGGAGACAAGGAGGAAATAGGAAGTAGTAAGGAGGAGTCAAGATGGAGAGTCTGGAGAAAGCAGTATGCCGCCGGCTCCCCGGAAAGAGAAATACATAGATCAGCAGAAATGGGTTAATAATTAAGGCAGAGCTAGCTGATAAGAAACAAGTAACCGGGCCAACAGCATAGTATCAAATACAGATTCTCTGTGTATTATTTGGGGCTGGCGCGGTGGCAGGACAATACCAGGCAGCGGGCGGAAAAACCATACTCCTTACAGTCCTGCATTTAATCCCAAGTGCAGAAAAAAGTAAGTGATGACAGAAATGAGCCAACAGGCAATAGTTTCCTTTCAATGCACTTGCTGACTTAGCTGCCCAGAGTAGGGACAATCCTGAAAATGAATATATCAGCACAGTGCAACACAAGCCGAAGCAGAAATGGCCAGGTGTGGTTATTAGTCTTACGTGTAATGACTAATGGATGCAAGAAAATGGATTGCAAGATGGAGTATCCCAAGCTGAAATCTGTTGGAATCAACCCACAATTTTACAGCCAAAAAAAAAGTAGACTTTAGAACTGAATAGATACATGGCTTCCATTTGTTTCATACTCTAGAATAGATGAGGAAAGACCTGCCAATTAAAGGGTGAGTTGGGAAGCTTTGCACCGAGTACAGCATAGAACACAAAGGGAGGAGAGACAGTAGGGACAAATTATGGATGGCTTGGGTTGACTACAGTCACAAAACACAGTAAGGAAAACAATGTTGTACTATTGGTGAACTTCTCCTCTTCCCTTACCATTATCTCCTACCTAGGCTCTGTCAATGACTTGCTTACCCACTTAAGAAATAACACTTGATACCTACATAACAGTGGGATTGTAAGTCTTTGTCTTTCTTTCTTGGCTTAATATAGCATCTTCCAGGCCTACTCATGTTTCTACCAGCGTCTGTACTGGCACAGTAACAAATATGCCATTGTTCATGTGCACCACAGTCTATGATGATTCTGTGTCTTCTTTGTAGCCAACGGTCATTCCATAAAGAACAAAACCGTCAAGGTCTTGGATGTTTTCCTTGCCTGTATTTCCTAATCACATGGTATTTACTTGAAACTAAACATTGCATTATAACCTTTATATATGTGAAATTATGTCAGTGAATAAAAGGAAGAAAAGAGTAACTTTTTGAAGCATGAATGTAGTGTACCAAACTACAAATTTAATTCACCTTGAGTGGAAAAAAAAAATAAATAAAAAACCACGGGAAGAAAAATCACGACTTGCTTTGTGTTGTTATAGTATGCATTTCCTTTTTGTTTTTTTCCTGAACACTTTCCAGGAAGTCCTAGAAAGAAAAAGATCATCTTCTAGGGTTATCGACCTCTCTGGAGTGGCCATGGCTGTCTCTCTAAAGGGACAAGAGTGAGGTTGGTGGGTCTCACTTGTGTCCCATCACCCTTAAGGCTGTGAAGCATGCTACCAGTTCTGAATACTTAGATAATGAATCACTGCAATGTATACTCTAGGTATGTCTAGCTTGTCCCTGTGCGTTCTCAGCTCCCTGCTATTCCTTATTCTCACATGGTGATTAGTTATTGGGCTTCCACAGATAAGCTTGTGGCAGAACTTACCAAGGAGTCAGTGTGGAGCCCCATGGCCACAGCCCTGCAGCATCTAGAAAAAGTGAAGGTAAAGAACTCTCATAAAACCAGCTCAGTGGTTTCCATGGTTTGTGGAGAGACAGGAAGGACATGCATACTCAATGATAACTAAAGGTAAGATTCTAAACGACATATACTTGTTACACAAAGTTAAAGGTGCAAAGAAAGAGCCCTCCTGTCAGCTGTGCATGTTCAAGGTTCTCTGCACATTCTGTCCAAACTTCAGGAAGTAAAAATTAAATATTTCAATATTTAGACAGGAAAAGTAATCGTAACACTAGAACATGCTGAGCCCTCATCATCTCAATATGTAGCTGAAGTAGTATTTCTGTAGTACACACAGCTGCATTTCACTCCACGGCCTTGAGCATGTCCTGGGGTGACCCCCCCCATCTGATCGTACTTAGAATCCTCCTCCATGAGATCTCAATGAGCTTCATTTAACTCAACACAAATAAGAACAATGGGCAATCCATGGTACCACACCCTGGAGATGAAACTTTCTGAAAACGCTACTTAAACTGGGAATTTTCAAAAATAAACTTACATGTGCCTCTGACTACAGCTTTTTTGGTCCTGCACAATGTCTGTCTACCCAGGCACTGCACACACTGAGTACAGCAGTATAATAGCTATGACAACTAAATAATGCATTCTTTTCCTGGTCCCAAAGGGATTAAGCACAAACGACTGCAGTACACCAATGTCAGTCTGCCAAATGGACGGAATGCCACCGCTGCCTCGCTGCCTAGCTGGAACTTCTGTTTTGTGGAAAATCCTGTACCTTGACCAAACTTTAACACTGTGGTTAAAGCTAAATGAAAAACTTACATCCTGAGACTCTGAATACACTTCCCAATGATGCCTTTGCCCAAGATACAGTCTTAAATTGAGTTGATTTCATTTCTATCATCCACTTTTCATTGCTAGGTGGAAGGAAAGAACTGACTCCCACACTCCTCATTTCTAAACACGCACAAAGACATCCATGCTTGTATACACACGTATCACATGAAGAAAGTACCGCTCCGAGGGAGGCAAAGGCACAAATACATCTGGTGCTAGAACTAAGTTAGTCCCACCCTGAGTTTAGGATTACGAGCATGGCCGACCCTTGGGAGGCCTCCATGATCTCCTGAGGCAATCTCAAAGATGCTTCTTCTCAAAGGTCCTTTTGCTGCTGGAAAGTCAGATTGGAGAAAGGCCCGATTCACACAGCTGTGTGGAGCCACCCACAGTTTCAGAAAATAGGGTCCTTAAAAATGAAATGTGGGCCTTGTGAGAACTGAAAGGCATTGAGTAGGAAACTGAATGTAAGTGGGTAATGAGGGTTGAGTCAGCACTAAAAGGTGGATGGCAGAAGTGGAGGCAACTCAATTAAAGACTGTGTTATGGGGAAAAGCGTCATTTGGAAGTGTTTTCAGGGTTTCAGGATGTGCGTCTTTATTTAGCGTTGACCACAATGTTAAAGTTTGATAAGGTTACAGGATTTTCTCCCAGTCATCACTCAACGATCAACAAATTAAGAAAGATCTCAATGATCAACAAATTAAGCAAGACCGTCGCTGCTTCTATCCCCACTGGATTTTTATGGACTTTTCAAATACGAGATTTTTAATTTCAGAAGTTCCTGCCAGGCAGTGAAGCAAAGGTGGAGTTCAGTCCATTTGGCAGACTGGCATTGATGTACTGCAGTCATCTGTGCTTAGCCCCTTTGGCACCCAGAGAATACTAGACAGGAGTTTCCACTTCTTAGAATAAGGGGCAGCTGATACGAAATCCATGAAGCATGGAAATGGGCATCTTCCTCTGAGGGCTCAGAATGCCTTGGGCCAATTTAAGTAGGCTATCTTACCTTAAAAAAAAAATTTAAATTACATTTACGTATTTGTGTGTATGTGTATTGCATGCATTGTACACAAGCAAGCATGCTGTGGTGCACACACACAATGAGGAGGCAATTTGTCGAGGTCAGTTTCTCGCATTACATCTGTGAGTTCCAGGAATTGAATTCATGTCTTTGGACTTGGCAGCAAATGCCTTTCCCTGTTGAGGTATCTTGCCATCCCTGATTAAAATCATTCTTTACTAATTGGTAAAAGGATCGGGATTCAAGGTTTACACCCTAGCATGGGGAGTGGAGATGTGTTTGAGTTGGTAAAGCATTTGCTTAGCTTGCTAGATGCCCTGGGTGTGATCTACAGTGCTGCATAAACTAGGAATGGTGGTGGCATGTGCCTACAACCCCAGCACTCAGATCAGAAGTTCAAGCTAATCTTGGTTGCACTGCAAATCTGAGACCAGCCTGAGAAATATGACATCATATCTCAAGAAAATAAAATCTTACGACTTACAAGGATAAAGAGAGAATTACCAAGAGACCTTATGAGGTCTGTGCTAATTCCTGAAGCACATTCTAAGAAGGACTCCACACTTTTTCTAACCTAGGATATAGCTCAAAACTCTCCCATCTCTCTTCAGGCTTTGGTCACTTAAGTCCAGGGGAGCTTCTTAGCCAACATTCACTCATCTCCAATTGTGTCACATGGGGGACCTTGTAGGGCTGTGCACACTGACTTCATTCGAAAATGTTGTTCCAACCATGCGAACCCTCTGACCCGACCTGGACGAGTCTGACCTTCAGCCAAGTCCTTATTGGCTGTGGGTGATGTCACTTAGCATACTCGTCTGGCACATTTGATTTCCACACAAAGTACATCTCCCAGCTGCAGGTGCTGGGCAAACCTCCAGGAACATCAATGCACCATCCCCACTGAAGGCTTGTGTGACTGTGTCTACAAGGAACTCTCAATGTTAGAGATGAATTACAGTGAAACACAAATGCACTACAAAGATGTGTGGATTAAAGGCAACCAGACCAAACACCAGGGTAAGAAATGCATCAAAACTGAGCACGTTCTCAGTACAGTCAGCTGCATTTATTACTTCCCAGATAGTGAAGGATGCATCACTAATTAATTTTAATACACCCCATCCCCCAATAATGGGTTGTGTGAAGTTAGTTTCTTTCATTTATTTCATCTCTCGGCTCATACTTAGAGGTGACATTGATATTAATTTTCTGTTTGGAGGTTTTATGTTTTGTGCTATAGATTGCACATGTAACCTCCCCCATGCTATCATTGTACCATTAGCTACACCTTTGAGACGTTTCATTTTTTTTTTTAAAGATGACCTATAACATAATTTTATCATGACATAGAAGCTTCCTGTCAGCAAAGAACACTTGTAACATCTGGCAATTAAAGGAGACTTTCTGGCTATTGGTTGGAAGGCATTACATATACTCCATGTACAACACACGTCAATGAGAAGCATATGCAGGCGAGTTGGAAATCCCCTGTCCTTTCTCTGAGACATCTCCCAGATTCAGAGGCAGTCGGCACAGAGAAGCCCCAGGTGGGACATTGTTGGCAACATCAAATAACCTGCTCTGGGAATCCTCCAATGCATCTGGGCAGGAGACACACCACAACAGGCAGACATGTCAGGAGGCCCGGTTACCACATTCTAACACAGCATCATCTGCTTAGCAGCTAAGCACTTTCCCATGGGGAATGACTTCTTTCACAGGAGAGTCCTGTGCCCAGTTTGCTTACAAGCCACAGGAAACTGATGTACTCAAGAAAATAATGCATTTGTTTTTATATTCCCTCTGAAGTGAATAAACAAATCGCCAAAGCTGGCTTAGCCACAAAATTCAAACCAAAAGGTGCCTTCCACTTATAGGCATCTCTAATATTAGTGAGGTCAAACAGAGAATGGCTACACAGCCCCAAATGTCAGAGTGGGAACAGTTCCTGACCTGCAGAGCAATGGCTCACCGCTGATGTCGCAAGCTGTCCCTCCTGACTCTTAAAGAGGACTTTCAACATCGTCACTTAAGGAGTTACAGTGGACTTTAAACCCACACGATAATAAAACTCCAGCCAAAGGTACTGGAAGCTGTAGGCATGAAGGGGATGCAGGAGCCGCCGAGCTAAGCACAGGCGCTTCTTACCATGTTTATGGATGACACTGGACCAATGCTGTTGACGTAAATGTCCACATCAATCACCGTTGGCTTTACTGTGGAGGAAAATGCATAGACGTTAGTAATGTGTGGATGCACAGTGAAAAAAAGGAGATCACAACCCAACGTCCAGAGGACTCGGCCACTAACAGCCAGGCCTACACTGCACAAGCAGGCGAATCCCTCTCAGGATCTGATTTAAATTTGAAACTAAACTCAGCTTATCTTACTTCCTAAACTCTAAAGGGAGAGAGGTTCTGACTTGTATCTATTGAGATGTAGGAAAATGAGTCAGTTACCCACTGCAAAATGCCAGTAACAGTTGACTATAAAGATACTCTGTGTGACTGAAGTTAATTTTATGGCAAATAAATGAGATACAATGTAAGACACTGCATAAGTAATTTAATGTTGACGTAGCTACAAAGTTGAATTACAAGATGAGACATACCAGAGGTAGATTTAAAAAATAAACAAAACAAAACTACAGTTCCAAAGCAAAATTCTAGTAAGTACAAACACCAAAGAAGAATGAAAACAGTTTATCATCATGAAAACCTAGTTTATCATCATCATTATTATTTAAGCATACATGCACATGTCTAGAACAGAGTTAAATGCTACAATCAAAAAAAAGCAAAAATTTTGTGAATAAAAATATCCCTGTTTTTGTGTGAGTGTGCACAACTCCTGTGAAGGTAAACTGGCTAATTTAGGCTCCTCTTCCCTTGCCTGCAGAGGAGCTGAGCACTACCAGTGAGGACAGAGGGATCCTGCAGACCCTGAGCTCAGGAGCCAATGCCCTGTTCAGGAGGAAACCCCTTCATCACTACTCAGGGGTCATCTAAGGAGAGAACAGAGCCAGTCCCGGAATATTTATGCCCAGGAAGAACATAATCAAGATGCATGAACTTGTCCACATGAGGTTTCCATGGAAACAAGACTGTTTGCTCCTGCAATTATTTCAATGGGCCTCCTTCAGTTTTGCTGAATAGCTGTTCATTCACAAATGGACTCTGCACTTTCTTTCTGGAACTGAGGCATCTTTGAGCTTCTAGGCTCAACCATTCTGGGATGAAAATCCAGGGCAATGGTTTTCAGACATTCATGAGATTAATGAAGTAGTCATGAATTTGAGTAAACTCCCAACATCTGTCAACACACCCAATCTGTGTTGGTTCCAGAGAAATGTTGGCATTTTGAATAAACGTCCCAATACAAATCTACATGCTATACATATGACAAAAAATTTCAGATAAGCTGGCTCTAAACCTGAAACCAGGCTTTCCTGATCAAGTAGAATGCTTCCTTCAACTTCAATGGGTCCCTCAGTGTTCTTTTTTCACACAGGACAACCTTAGATTATGCTTTAGGGAAGACTGTGTGATGTGACCTCAGTGAAGAGTTTTTGCAGAAGGCTTCTCTGGGTGTTTCTGAGTATTTATCAGACTCTGGGTTTCCAGAGTTTGTTAATGCCATTAAATTACAAGGGCTTGTGGACCCAAAGCTTCAATGGCTTAAAGTGGGAAGTGTGAAATGTATTGAGTGCAATAATGTAACAAAGATTTTAAGAGAGGGGAATTTGAAGTTCATGCACATGCACTCACATACACCCATATATGTTGGGGAAACCACTGGTTTTAGTAGCCGTTGCTAAGCAGAGTCATGATAATGTCAGCGGAGCATTTCAGAATGCCATCCAACAGCTGTGCCCAAGAAGCATATAGACTACATTCAAAAATTCAGACACTAAAGATACAGTTCCGAAAAAAGGCTTTCAACAAACTCATCAGACATCTAGTGAGGAAAACCGGCAGCCTTGTTGGCAAACGCCATTGGGAAGACTGAGTATACAAGAGCAAAAGAGTCAGTTTGGATCCTTGTGCCTCAAATCCAAAAATAAATTCAAAATAGGTTAAATAACCATACCAATAACTATAAACCTATTAGAAGATGGGGAAGCGTTGTGATATTTAATTTTGCATATGTTTAATATCAAAATTTCAGACAGCAAAAAAAAGAAAACTGATCAGTTTTACTCTCGCAAATCTAAACATGTACACAGAAGGCATAGCAGAGTGACATGGCCACCCTAGAGTAGAATCGTAGAATCGTGCAGCATTAATAATAAGGAAAATTACTCAAGCACTGTGGATGACAGGATGGTGGTTCCAAAATAGTAAACAGAGCTACCACAAGGCTCAGGGATAAAACATCTGGGTCTTTCACCAAGGGAAATAAAAACAGGAACTCAATAGATGCTTGCATGTCCATATTTGTACTGAGGCTATTCACAATAATAATCATAATAGCAGAAACAACTCACGTGTCCACAAAAGATGAATGGATAACCAAAGCGGGAATGTGATGGGATTTTATTTAATATTGAAAAGG
The DNA here is from genome assembly GCF_943737965.1 of Phodopus roborovskii. Classification (NCBI taxonomy): domain Eukaryota; kingdom Metazoa; phylum Chordata; class Mammalia; order Rodentia; family Cricetidae; genus Phodopus; species Phodopus roborovskii. The sequence goes on from NW_026126651.1 coordinate 9,478,545, forward strand.
AATGCAATTTTAACGCACGGTACACCGTGGATGGATGAAGGCTTTATGCGGAACAAATGATCCCATTACAAGTCAGATACTACACAAATCCATTTACCCGAATTTCCCACCCAGTGAGATTCATGGAGGCACCAAGGAAAAAGGGGGTTGCCGGGAGCTATAGAGTGGGTAGTGGTGAATTAAGTTGTAACGATCGTCAAGCTTCAGCTGTAGAAGGCAAAAAGGAGGTGGATCCCTGTGACACAATTCAGTGCCATCAGTTTACAATACAGCAAGAGTATATAAGGTGGAAAGTTTTATGATAAATACCATAAATTATATATAAATACACACACACACACACACACACACACCAAGCAAAATAATGATCTGGAAAGACCTGGGCAACTGAAAGAAGATTGATATCTTCCACAGAGGTAGTAAATCCAAGAACAACAATAAGAAGGACCAGGTTTCTACACCACAGGGGACAAATTCTATTGAAAAGGGTATAAAAAGGTGGTGGCAGGGGACACTGGAACTGGGCCCTGTTTATTGGCTGAAGAATGCATCTACATGCAATTCTTTATTTGAGCTCTATCTTACCTTTCTTGGTGTTGTTTCTTGAAAACTTAGAGCTACTATGTCTGAAAGCATTGTGCAGTGGACAAGACCTTGGAGAAGAAACAATGGGCAAGCCCTGAGAACCTTCAGCCACAGCCCTCACCTCAGGCTGCTGGGCCCCTAAGGTGATAATGTAGTACAAGTTTTCTCCTCACTTCAGTCATAAAACTACTGAATTTTTTTTTCCTTCTCCACACCTTAGCATTCCTCAGGCTAAATCAAGCACCTGAGGAGAAAATGCTGGTTTGCTATTTGAATTATCAACACAGAGAGAAAACCTGGTGCTCATGAGACCGGGCACCTATCAGGCCTGACTGAAGACAGTGTAGGCTCCGAATGGGTGGCCTGATGATGGACCTAGAGGCAGGTAGCTAGCTGACCATTAGACTCCAGAGTCTGGAGATGCAGTACCCTGCCCTGGTTATTGCCATCACCACAGTAAACCTGTCATGGTAAAAACTGAAAAGAAAAATCTTAAAAGAGAGTTCATAGCCATAGTGTCTCTAAGACTTGGTATTAAAAATTATACTACCTAGAGTACAAGCTTTCTATTAAACAACCTTGAGTCCTTTTATTGAGGAAATATACATCTTTATTTTTATTTCCAACAAGTTACATGTCATAGGCTCTGTTCAAATAGCACAAGTGTACTTGAAAATGTCTAAAATGCCAATCTTAATGTGTAGGGAAAGAGAGAGAGAGAGAGAGAGAGAGAGTCCTCTGTAATCCACCAGCAGCTCCCTACTTCTCAGTTAGTAACATATCAATTCCTTGAGATCTCTGGGTTCCACCACCCTCACAGATGTTAAGATCCTGGCATGCTCAAGTCCTTACATAAAATTGTGTGATACTTCCACAAAGCCTATTCACAACATTTTCAATTACATCCAGATAGCATTCTGAATACTATGAAACAATATATAAATGATTATTTGTTCTGTACAAGTAATAGAGACATAATTTTTCCACTGTAGTACCAATCAATCCACAGCTAACTTAATCTACAGATGTAACCAGTGGGGACGGAGGGTAGATTGCATTTAAACATTAACAAATGTCTTTAACTTTCCTACATTTATCTCTTTCCTTTTCAGCCTGGGGCCTATTAGGAGCCATCAGCCTTCTTTATTAAGTGAGGAACTACCCTGTAAACAAAGGGCAGAAGTGGTCTTCTCTCATGAAAAAGGATTACAGGCTTATTTGAGAGCGTTGCTTGGCTTTTTCTAAGGTAAAATGAAAAGCATATCAAGATTAGTTTCTAAAATCCTCAAAACCTCTAAAACCACAGACTTAAGGATTGGGAGCACATCATGACAGTAGGTTCTACCATAGGGTACGCCACGCCCTGGATTCAGGCTCAACATAGAAAAACCCAAAACAAAACACAATAAAAAAAAACAAACACACAGCAACAACAAAACAGTCAAATTGTGACAAAACCATAGACACACACCATAGCATGGTTTGCTGGAATGACTTGCTGGAAGCAACATAGCCTCATAATTAGAGCAGATACTACAAAAGGGCAGTTGAACAGAAGCTGTATATGGCTTCATATGGGTACAGGCTCTGAAGCTTTTCTTCCAGAGAAGGAGGAAGAACAGGAATCCATCTAGAAGGAACGGGGCTATGAATTAAACAGAACACCCACCATGTCTAAGTGAAGATCCCAAATACACGAGAGGCCAAAACATCCGACTCCCGTTGACCTGAACCTTTTGATTGGTACATTTTAGGAAAACTGGTTGCTAGGTATCTGAGTGCATTGAAGGAAATGTTATCTTACATGAAGTAATTGGGAAGCAAGACCCTTCACTGGACCTATACACTACGAGAGCACTTTCTGTTTGAGAACAGGGCCTCTTGCTCCCCAAACAGAAAGGACTGGTTTCTGTGTGATTCACCATGGTCCCTCCTACCGTATCACACGCAGGAAGGAGTCGCTGTTACCGGAGTCTAATGACAGCTCTAGAAAGTGGGACAGTACAGCTATTGTAATTACTTGGCTTGTACATGAAAAATGTTCACCTGAGTCTGAGGACTGTAATATGATGTAGAGATTTAAACATCCTCCAGAACATGACGACAACAAATGAATTGGTCCAAGAAGTCAAGTGGGCAAAGCTCTGGTAGATAAGGACACTCCTGGCAGTAGGTACCTGTTACCATGGAAATGATTTTATCTTTGTGGACAGAAAAAAAGGCTAAGAATGACGTTGGGACAGATAATAAAGGGACTTACAGTCACTCACAAATAAGCAGAAAATAGACAATGTCAGAAACACAGATTAAAATAGATGGAGACTGGGTATAATACCAAGGGCTGCCAGGGATAGAAACTGCTGTGGACTTGGGGCAGTGACCTAGGCTGTCCATGGAAGATACTGTTCAACCGTTCCTTACATGGTACCAGGAGGAAATGAATGCGGACCCTACTCGAGATAGTATGGCCAGTGGATCACCCCAGCTGACTCTAACCAGGTCTCAAATATGGAAGTTTCACAATATCACTGTCTTAGTTCCCCTATACAGGATGGCTGCTAACGAAATCAATCCAGATGTGGCAGGAGGTAGTATGGCACTCTCATAGCGGATAGTACATGCTCAGCAACTTGCAGCTGGGGCAGTTGGCCTGTTGCAGTTAGATGCAACTAGATTGACAAAGGCAGTATTCTCTGCCTTTCTAACCCTGCTTTCCTTCTAATATAACCAGTCACTCACATTTCTAATTTTTACAAAGGATTAAGCGTGAAAAACTTAAATGTGAGCAACTTAAATTTAAGAGATAGCCAAATAACACTAATCCTTCCGGTAGCTGGGGAATGACTTTCTGATCTCCCCTGCCTTTGGGGAAGAGGATGGAAAATAGTGTCAGTTTCTGTACCTATGCCCATTCTTTTACACACACTATGAGTCCTACTGGGTACTAAACAGAGTGGTCTCCAGCCCATCACATGTGCTGTGCTGCATTTCATCTGAGAACCTCTGCTGATAGCCACAGAGGAAAGGAACAGTAGCCATTTCTAAATGTCACTCATATATAACTCAATGTTTGTTCCCATTCTGTAGTCAGGAGGCTAAGGCAGGAGTGTATGGGACCCAGGGTGGGTGGGTGGACAAGACCCTGCAGCCTGCCTACAGTGGACAGCATGAATTCTGAAGTCAACGTGTAGATTCTCTTCTTGGGTTGAGAGGCTGAGGAACAAAGAATTCATTGAGGATCTATTATTATTTTTAGTACCCATCATCTTCATAATTATGATCATAATTATCACCACAAGCAATCACTGCAGGCTCCTTAAAATTCAAATCCTCTGTCTCTAAGGCTTACATTAGATCTGTGGGTGATGACTGAGTGATAGACAATTTCCAACTTGGAAATGCTAGGTTTGGAGGAACAGGTTGAGGACCTACAGAAGACGTACACCACAGCCAGATTTGTGATGGAGAAAGGAGCTGCCAACTAATGGGTCAATGCAAAACTAACCTAGCTGGCCACTGGAAGCCTGATGTAGGTAAAGACAGCACTGATGGTCGCAGTCCAGCTTTGTGAGTCAACTGATTCTGCTTCTTAGATGTAGGGTTTACAGCTGGGCCCCACCCCCCTCACTCACATCAATTCTAAAACCTTCGGTCTTGTACCACACATCCTCTCCATATACGACCTCAAGAAGGCTAGTGAGAACTCCCTGAGGCCCATAAAGGCGTGTCACAGGGAGTCAGATTTGAAAACATGAAATAAGGCAAACTGAAATCCATATCATTGTTCATGGAAGCAAATTAAACATGTTTAAAGTGCATGTCTGAAAGAGAAGAAAGATAATGTTCTGAGCCAACCTTTCTCCTGAGCTCAAAAGGTTCTAAATAACCACCTCCTAAAAGAATGTCATGGCAAGAGAGTATGGCACAGATGGCATCCGATGAGTCCCATAACCCTAAAAACCCAGCTCTAAGGTCTTTGAAGAAGCCTTCCCAGCCATCCACTAATTCACCACAACAGGAAAGGGGAGGTTTAAAGGGTTTTCATGGCAGCTTCTCTGTGCTACATCTGACTAGGAGTATCAAACCCCAAAATGCATGCACTGGCAAAGCATGCCTCCACAGCAGATTTCAAGGGCCGTTTACATCACACCTTTAACAAGGAATAAGCCTGAGGACTGCGTGTACAGCCCCTTGCAGTCCGCAAACTCACTGTGCCATAATGGGGTGCCATCAGCAGGGGGCAGAACGCAAAGCCTGGATTCTCAATACAGAGATGGCAGCTCAGTGAAGACACATGAACCATTGCCTGTGTGGCAGATCCAGAAGCCATGGCAGGGTTCTGGGTGCCTATGAAATGCAGAGCCAACCAAGTAAAGCCTGGTGGGAAGATTCCCAGTATTTCCTGCCCAAGCCCAAAACTCCAGCTTGGCAGAGCACATTGAAGAGAAACTTCAATTCTGAACTTCTCTCTGAGGACAAAAGAGAAAGACAGAGCCCTGATGTTTGCAGGGCTACCACAGAGGCTGCTTTCTGCCTTGTCTGAACTGAAGTTAATGGAAACAGGGTAAGAGGTCAGGCGGCCTCTGAGAACACAGTCAACAAGGATACCTCTTATACACAATTGATGGTAGCTTGACATCAGTTTGGCCAGCTCAAGGGTGAAGGCGCTCACCACCGCGCCAGAAGATCCGAGTTTAAACTACATAAACCACATGACAAAAGAGTAGAACTGACTCCCCCCAGTCCTCTGGCCTCCATATGTGGTAGCAGCCGTGTATGCCTCCTACAAGTAAAATAACTGCTTAAAGTAGGAACTCATTCAGTGATAATTAAGAGATAAACATTGACTGCACAGATAAAGACTGAGAACCAAATTACATGTTTTTGCCATGAGACATTCATTTAAGATACATGACAGAACACGGGCCAAAATCTTAAAACCTTAAAGCTTAAAACCTTAAATCATTAAAACGGGACACAGTCAGAGCAGTAGTGCTAAACTTTAAACAGACGAAATCTATCACAAAATTCAAAGGAGGTCACCACAGAAAGTGGGTGACTCAGGGGGGAAATATAACAACTATTAATAACTATTTGGATATAATACTGGATTTTTCCAGATACAGGAATTGAACACTGAGAGGGATGGGGACTAAAACTGACGGTAAAGAGCAATAGGAGACATCAACAGTCCTTTCTCAATTTCCTGGAACCTTCCCTCTTACTACAGACCCAGGGTCCCCTAGCCTTTACCACTCCACTCTCACCAATATGCATGCCATGCAGACAGAACTAAACAGAAATGCTGAACTTAAATAATGTCATATTCAAATGGACCCAGAAGATATCTACAAAACATTTCATGCGCGCGCGCGCACGCACACACACACGCACACACACACACACACACACACACACACACACAGTTTCTTCCCAGCAGTATGGAACTTTCTCCAAAGTTAACCACACACTTGGACACAAAGCAAGTCTTAACAGATATAAGAAAATTGAAGTATCACTCTACCTCTTATCACCTGACCACCACAGATTAAAGCTAGATGCCAACAACAGAAAAACCAGAAAGCTTTATAAACTCATGCAAACCAAACAACTCATTACTCAATGAAAAAATGGCTTAAGAGAGAAATCAAGAAAGAAACTTTTAAAAGTTTAGAATTGAATTTAATGAAAACACAATATACCCGAACGAATGAAACAATGAAGGCAAGTTCATAGCACTAAATGCCTACATCTGAGAAAAGATGGAGAGATCACATATTAGCAATTTAATGTCACAGCTTAAAACTCTAACAAACCAAGAAGAAATAAGAAATAAAAAGACTAGATGACAAGAAATAAACTCATGACAAAACTCTAAACAGAAACAAAAATCAAAACAAAATCAGTGAGTTGAAGAGTTGGTTCTTTAGAGATTGAGAAGGCCTTAGTCACATGAACTAAGAGACAGAGAGAGAATAACCAAATAAAATAAGAGACTAAAACTAGGATATTACACTAATCAGTGAAGAAATTTGGATAACTGTGGGTCATACTTTAAAAATATGTAGTCCACCAAACCAGAAACCTAAAAGAAATGGATGAATTTCTTGATATATACTACATACAAAAGTTTAAACCAAGATCAAAAAGCAATTTAAACCCCACGAAATAGAACCAGTAATTAAAAGCATCCAAACCAAAAAGGTTCAGGGCCAGATGAGTTTAGTACAGAATTATACAAAATCTTGAAAGAAGAACTAAACCTAAATACTCTTTAAAATTATTCACAAAACAGAAACTTAAGGAATATTTCCTAATTCTTTCTATGAGGTCCCTATTACTCGAATACCAAAACCATACAAAGAACAAATTTAAAAAAAGAAGGAAATTATAGAGTAACATCCCTTATTCACATATATACTGGAAACTGAATAAAAAAAAAAAAAAGATTATCCACCATGATCAAGTTGGCATCATCCCAGTGATGCAGGCATGATTCAGTATACATAAGTCAATAAATGCAATCAACCACATAAACAGCCTGAAAGACAAAAAACACATGATTAGATGTAGAAATGGCCTTTGACAAAATCTAACTTCCCTTTAGGATGAAAGTGTTAGAGATGATGGGGCAAACCTCAATGTAGTAACAGTGATTTACAGCAAGCCCATAGCCAATATCAATGTAAACGTAGAAAAAAAAAGCATTTTCACTAAAATCAGAACAAAGTCAAGGTTGTCCTCTTTTTCCATATCTCTTCAATGTCGTTTTAGCCAGACAACTGAAATGAGTTGTCAACAAGACAACTGAAAGAGAACAAGGGGATACAAATAGGAAAGGAAGAAGTCAACACTTCTACATACAGATAATACACACATCAGACCAATGCAAATGGGACCGAAAATCAAAACAGTAGAAAGAAAAATCAAATGAGGAGTTAGTTCTCCATAAGCACCAACAAAATTTGCATGCCCTAGCTAAGGAATAGGGAAGTAATTAAGATTAGAAACCAAAGGAGGGCAAATACAACTGATTTCATAGAAATGAAAGGGTTTCAGAACCATCGTGAGCAATTTGACTTAAAAACGAACTGGAAACTGAAGCAAATTTAAATAACCTAGAAGAATTGGACCATCCAAAGAAATATATAGTCTACCATTACTGAAGCACTGGAACAGAACATCTGAACTATGCTCTAGGCTTGACTCGCCATGAAAATCTCCTAACACAGAGGAGCCTGACTTCTACAAGATGCTTAAATTGTGACATCTATCCTCCTCAAACTTCTCTAAAGATAAAGGGAGGGAACATTTCCAAACTTAAGCCGTGAAACCGGAGTTGCCTGAGACCAAAGTCAACAGCCCTTGAAGAAAATGCTACACCAATATAACTGATCAATGTTGACGCAAAAAAAAAAAAAAAAAAAAAAAAAAAATGAATGCTAGAAAAGATACCAAGACCAGAAACCTAGGGGGAACTCAAATACCACTGTTCTGCTAAAGATGTAGCCATAAAATGACTCTATGCTATACTCATAGATGAGTGCCTTGCTTAGCCATTATAAAAAAGCTTCCTCCTGTTTTAAATGGGGACAAATACAGAAACCCACCCTTGGACAATGTACAAATAGTGAGAGAGATGGAAACATTTACTCGGGTGGGGGGAGGGACACACTCACATAACGAAGTTATAGAGCTACCAATGCAATGTTCTGCCCTGGAGCTAGAGGATGTATGTTGTGATCAGGTCTCTGACCACCACGAGAGAGAGAGAGAGAGAGACCCCTCCTCTTCCTTTTCAGAGATCACATCTACATACAAATCCATGCCCTAAGACCAGTAGTTCAAAACTACTGGCAGAAAGAATTCCCACAACAGTCCCAGTGTTGACAGAAGTGGACACATGCCCAGATCCCTAACCCTGAAGCCATCTCCAACTGACACTTGATAGCAAATAAAACATTCATTCTCCCCAAAAGAGTCTCACGGGCATACAAACCATTTTTAAGGGTAAGCCTGATGCCCAGTAGTAGAACAAACTAATGGTCTCATTGGAGATTTTTTTCCTCATAATGTTTTGTCAGTTTGTTTTTTTTTTTTTTTTTTTTTTTCAAGACAGTAGTTTTTAAAGTGACCCAATGATGGGAATTGCCTGACCTCTCTTTCCAGAGGCCAATGGCCAATGTTGTTCCCTACCCTATTGGTTTACAGCAAAGCCCTATCTGATGAATTGTCCGGGACTCAGGTCTGCTGTCTTCTCTAATCCTGGACCCAGTCACATGGTATATTTTTTTTAATCTTTCCAATTTCCAGAGTTCTGAGACAAGCCATCACCAACACCAATACCAGTCACCAGGCGAGAGACAGAGGGGCCTAGAACATCCTGCTTATCTGCCATGTTAGGAACTACACGACACCTCATACTGAAAATGGATGCTATTTTTTCCTCATAGTTTGAGGTACGTGAAATAGTCCAAGCTCCAGCTATAGAATTTGATCAAACATATTACACCTAATTAATCTTAACTAGTAAAAAAATATTTTTTCCTCTTTCCTGAATTGTTTCTAAATTACTAAAAACACTTAGATGGGTTCTATTAACCATCAGTTTGCCAGAGTTGGGAACTGAATATCCCTCAGAAGCCCGCTTATTTTAAGGTTAGGAGATGGTAGAAACTTTGAGACATCAAAAACGGGGAGGTTTGAATTCACTGCTTGAAGGCCATTGAAGGGGACTACGGGGTCCCAGCTTCTTTTTCTTCACTTTCAGTGTTCTGGCTTGAGGTAAAACGGTGGTTTTAAAGAAATGGATTCCCAGTCATGGACTGGAACCTCTATGAGCCAGAATAAGCCTTTCTTCTTAAAGGCGATTAACACCAGTATTTACTGTAGTATCACAAACCTAACTACTACACCTCCTGTCTGAGGACAAGTGCCTTTCTTCCTGCCAAGCCCCATTAACAAACACAATTAGCAGGAAAACACTGAGTGATCTAGAAGCATAAGGCTGAGAGACAGACTAAATTCCCCCGGCTTCACAAACTTTATATTCTAATGATTATAACATCAGTCAGGTAAACTAATCAATAATCTAGATATTTATGGAAAGGATTAGTATGATAAAGAGGTAAGACTAGGTGCTGAGGTTAGAAAATGACTAGAGGAGTTCACCTCCCGCAGCCATTCCCCACAGCCCAGGAAATTAGAACAATGACATTTTAGACATATGACCCAGTAACACTGAATGCCACAAGCAACTCTGTGTAATATGAGCTCTAGAAGTGGGTCTCCAGAATAAGATGTCTTGGAAACAAAAGCATTCTTGAAAAAACCAAAACAACAATGAAGGACATTGAATTACAGATCCCACCAGGTCCCAATAATAATACACATAAGAAAACTATACCAGCTGAGTTTAAGTAAAAGAAAAAGAAACACTAAGTGTAGCCCAGATTAACAGGCCCACAGAAAAAAAAGGCAATGTTAGAATGATGGCCAGTATCTTCTGAGAAACAACAGAGAATGGAACATGGAAACTCAAGATTATTCAAGCACTGGCAGAAAAAAACAATGGCTTATAATTCTAGTCTAAAAAACCAAAATCAAGGTAAGATAAGCAAGGTTAGTTAGAATAAACCCAAGGAGGCTACATTCCCATCAGATCTTCAGTATGAGAAAGGCAAAAATCCCCACACTCTTAACAGATCAGCACGTAAAGGATGGGTCTTCCAGAAAGAATGCAGAGTTCCCAGGGTGCACTGCTCAGTCACCCACCACTGTTCAATAATTCAGCCCCCATCTGTTATGGCCATATTGTAACAGGCAGCCACAGGAAGGGGAAGATAAGACAATGTGCAGGAGCCTTGGGACTCCTTCAGAAAAGCAAAGGAAGCATGAGGAGAGACCAGAAATGTTCCAGTAAAATCACACGTGCTGCACAGTTCGTCCAGGTGGGGAAACATGCCCGACAGGTGACCTTTCGAAATGAAGCTGTAAGAGTCTTGAGAACCAAGAAAGCCATGCTGTCAGATGACAGAAACAACTTCCTGGAAAAGAGCAACGCTGCTTCTGTGCAGGGATCACCAGGGATCTCCTCTTCTTTCAACTCCAGCAACACTTATCATGAGCAAAAGAATAAAAGGAAGTGTGCTTGGAAGAACTTCATCAAAATAGAAATGGCTGGCAGCAGAAGTTTTTAGGTCGTATGGTACAGACGGCATCAAGGAAGCTTTTGCTTCCCCAACGACTTTCTTCAGACTATTCTGGAAGGGAGTGGTGTCAATACAAGATACATGTGTGATCCCTATGATCCCTGTAGAAGCGGCCAGCTGTGAAGTTCTAGAATATGCCAGGAAAGCCAGGTACCTCAAATTCCCAATTAGTTAGAAAGCTCGGACTAAGTCATAGAGGGTCTGAGGCAGAAACAATAACAGATTCGAAAATATGGCTGCAAAACCCCAAAAGCTGGTGACTGAATCCAAAGGTTGCTGTTGCTCTCAGATGAAGAAACAGCGAGAAGCAAAAATACGGTATAATGAATGGGCAGGGAGCTGGGTATTGGGGAAAGAAATCAGGGAGGGCTAACAAATGGGAAGGGGTAGGTAGTTCAAGAATACAGAGGGTCATGTTTGCTTCTGTGTGGGGCCACGCTGTGGTCCTGGGACATGCGGACTGATGACACTGTCCCGAAACATGCGACCTCACAGTGAACCCCTTCTCAATGATGAAGACCTCACATTTGCCATGACGATGAGAGCCATATTGCCCGAATATTAACATGAGTCGGCATTTGCTGAGCATGTGATGAAATTATGATAAGCCCGCTAAATAAGGCCAAGGCAAACTTAAAAAGACCAAGGCCTTCTCTGCTTCCAACAAACCCTTCCCTGTGCCTGGCAATATAGGTCTTGCTCATCTACCGTGTGACTGTGTAGACAGAACAGTGCCCTTATTTACCCAGGAAGTGTTGGTTTCTAGACGTTTGCTCGCATACCACACATAGACACCAATCCCCAGATATTGAAATCTGAAAGGATGTCGCGTTTGCACTGTGTACTCTCAGTCACCTCTAGGAGACACATGATGCTTAATGAAAACCATATAAAACGGATGGCGTGAGGAATTCTGGCAAGGAGTGATATCCATCCATGTGCCCCATACAGAGATACTTTCTCAAGTACAGTCTATCCATACAGAGTTGAATCCAACCCTCAGGTATTGCTAGTATGTGTAACGCATGAGTCGTTGGAGCAGCACAGTTTTCTCAATACTCTTATTTGCCTTGATGAAACACAGCTAACTTGACAGCTTATTTGACTAACTTAGCAAGGGGCCATCGGTGTAACCCTGACAGGAAGGGAAAAGTACTGGAAACTGGCCTGCCCGGCCACTCTTTGGGTTGCTGTCAGTACTGAATCTTGTCAAATGTGGGAACTTAATGTCGACCTGGGGGATCTCCAGGCAGCCTGAGTCTGAGCACAGGTGTCTCAGGCAGGGGGAGGACAGCAACAGTCAGTAAGCTCTGGACAGTAGCACACAGGAGGCCTGAGCAGAGCCTTGCCATGTTCCTCCTCTTCCTGCCCTCCTATGCAAATCCCCCACCCTGGACCGAAGCAACCTGCCGATGCATGCTATTGAAAAGGCCAAAGGAACCCATCCACAACTTATCCGATGAGATTTTTCACTGAACAGCTCTGCAAGGGTTGGCTATGGTGACCCCTGAGAACCTGCAAGAGATCGGTGACATTTGCTGTGTTCATTTCATTCCCTTCCCGTTGAAGGACATGCACTGTGTCTTTGCAAGTAGTTAGGAGGAAATGGTGAGAAGGAAATGGAGAAGGAGGAAGGGAGCAAAGCACCCAGCGTTTAGGCAAGGATATGAGGACTGAACTATAAATAGCAAGATTAGCTTGTTTTGTTTGCAGAAGGAACAAAGCCAGCTGTCTTGTAGGGCAGCAGAATCCATGCCAGTTTAGGTTTGATTGGTGTCTGAGAGGCTGTTGGAGCCCTGTCCCCTCCATGTCTAAAGAAGCATTGTGTGTTGCATTTTTAGAATTGAGTCTGTACGTAACACCTGTAAGTTCAATCCAAACTTACAGACGATGACATTATTAAAAGCTACCGAGGAAGCCACATATTTTATTACTCTGCTGTTACTGATGTTCAGATCCATAGCTACTGGAAGTGGGTGAGTGGCTGCCGGAAGGTACAGAAGGGTGAAAGAACAAAGATTGACTGCTGACAGGGACAGGATAGGGTTTTCTGCAGGGGTTAGGAAATAATATGGGATCAGATAGTGGTCAAGACTGAGTACTTAGTGAACAAACATCTACAAAATGCTGGGCTGTGCAGGTTAAATGGTACGTGTCCTGGAATGTGAATTAAATCTCAACTTTACAGCAAAAATCATTCAACGTTTCAACACTTGCATCCACTGCTCTGTAAAGGGGGGATGACACTAATTCCAAATCATCAGTGATTTTGCTGCAATGTATTTTAGTAACTTAACACACACACACACACACACATACACACTTTCACCCATGATTCAGGGAGGAATTTTGTTTATGTAGCATGAAGTTAACATTTATATATAATTATTGGTAACTGTAAAGCTATTGTATATTTATATTGCTATATCACACAGCATATAGTAATGTAAGCTGACCTATAACTATTTTTCTGGGTTATCTTTAAATGACCTTTGTGCTGGGAACATTTGAGGATAACTCTAACTTGCTACCAACATCGTGGATGAAGGCAGCTACAGCACATTTAGAGATGGTTTGTGTTTCTCTCTGGATGAGACTTTTCCTATAATTTTCCTCTTGGAAAACACACCTGTAGATAAAGCCCACAGCACTGCTCCAGGGCAGTGTCACTACTAGGAGAACAAAGCTTGGGGTTCTCTTTCATGGTTTCACTTGTTCTCCAGGTTTGTGCTTTTGATCTAGAACCGAGGCTGGGGCCTTGGCATATTTCCGCAGATGGTCACTCCTAGGCCCAGCTGGTTGGAAGGACCAGCCTTGTGAAAGTTTATATCCTATGCACCAAATAATTATACTTGTCTGACTCAGACTAGGATAGAGCTGTCTCAGTAGAGTGACATCAGCCAAAAACTCTACGCACAAGGGTAAATCTATGTGAGAAAGAGCATCTGGGGACGCAGGTGTGACTCCTGAACAAGACTTGCTGGTCTTGTCAGAACCTCCTGCTACTACTATGTGGCTGGAAAAAGTTCAATCTCACAGGTGAACCTGCAGAGATGTTGGAGGCTAAGACAGCTAACTCATATGGGGCAATACTTCTCCTACCTAGAACGGAGTACCAGCAACTGCAATGAACTTTGACAAAGCTACTAAAATTCAGAGAAAATGTGTGAAACTGAGGCTATCAAGTATACTGCATGGCAGGCTATCACGGGCAGTGCCTCTGAGCCTGGAAAAAGCAGAGCTGTTTCTGCAGTTGGAAGAGAGAAAGCCAACCGTCTAGCCAGCCTCCCATCCAGCCTCTAACTCTCTAGACTCAGTGTGCCCATCTGACTGCTGTCAGCTCATCAAAGCAACACTCACTAACCACTGAATCCCGAGGTACCCCATTCCCCCAACAGATTTAAAAAAAAAAAAAAAAGGGGGTCAGATGGTGGCTGAAACCTTGACGCACTGATGTGTTCATCATGATGAAATTCTAAAGCCATGCCTATACCCAGCAATCAAGAAGTACAGAAAAATCCAACTGTAGATTTGAGATATTTCACGGTAACTGAATGTCAATGACCCCATGTTCTGTGGCAAGGGGCAGGGGAAAGTATGAAGTGTTGTAGCTTCATTGTAATGAACAAAATAACAGAAGCTGGAAAGAAAGAGAAAATAGTCATGCTAACAGGCTCTGACTGCGGTGTGAGAAGTCTCCTACTCTGTGCATCCCATGCTGTTTATATTATAGTATCTTTCAAAATAAAACAAAAGATAATAAACACAAAAACATATAATATTGCTACCAAAGCAGATTACTTCATGAATTAAAATACAAATTTAAATGTTGAGGGGAAAGGTGAGTTCAAGCAATATTGTCTCCTCCTCTTTTTCCTAAAGTCTCTGCAGATGTTTGAGAGCAGAATGGTCTGCTGTACAATACTGAAATTTTCCTATGTCCCAACATGCCATTGCAGCCAGTACCATGAAGTGTCCTCAGCAGGCAGGGGCCTGCTGTATTACTGTTCTAGTTAAGTGACAGAATGGCTGAAGTGTTCAGAATATTTGAAGAAAATATTATTTTTTAAAACATGCTTGTTGCTGGAAGATCAGGCCTATCAATGGGAACGCCTTCAAAGGTGAAGCTCTAGGTTGTTTCCAAGGTCTGGCTACTACAAATAACGTTGCTATGAGTATAGTTGAACACATGTCTTTGTGGTGTGAGTGTGCCTCCTTTGGGTATATGTCCAATAGTGGTATTAAAGGGTCTTGAGGTAGGCTGCTCCCTAATTTTCTGAGACATTGCCATACTGATTTCCACAGTGGCTGTATAAGTTAGCACTCCCACCAGCAATGAGGAGTGACCCACCCCCTTTCTCCGCATCGTCTCCAGCATAAGCTGTCACTGGTGTTCTTGATTTTAGCCATGGAATCTCTGAGTGGTTTTGATTCACATTTCCAGAATGACTAAGGATGTTGAGCATTTCTTTAAGTGTCTTTCTGCCATTTGAGATTGTTTTGTTGAAAATACTCTGTTTAGACCTGTACCCTGTTACGGGTTACCCTGTTCAACACCCCTTGTGGTGGGTGAGTAAGAAGATGCAGCACCAACAACTCAGTGAGTAGCAGAGCGTGCTGCAGAGTCATTTATTAAGGAAGTTAAGTCCGCCTTTATCCCCCCTCCCAAGGTCCCATTGGCTCAGGTGACAGACTGTTGTGTTATTGACCTTTCCTCTCTCTAGTCAGGTGCTTCTTCTCAGCAGTCTCTGGGCATAGAGGCAGGCTTGGCTCAGGGAGGACGTGCCTGCTTCCCATATACATGCTCATGAGGGCTGGCCTGGGTAGGCTTGCCCCAGTTTCTCCTACATATCCACTTTTTTTTGGGGGGGGGGAGATGCAGCTTAGCGGGAGTCAAAGTTCTAGCTCGGGCCTTCCCACCTCAGAGAGCATCCAGCATTGATGGACCATGTCTGTCTTAGGTTGGCTTGCCTCGCACGTCATTGACTACTGGCCCTGGAAGGGAAGGATGGCATCTCTGGGAAGCATGCCCTGGTGCGAGGAACACCTGTTAAAACTGGTGCCTCAGGAATTTCTGTGAGCCAGTCCTAAGAGACTTCCTAAGGAAGGCCGCGTTCTAGGTGTTGAATGCTATGAGGACCTGTAGGAAACACTTAAAGAGAACGATCAGTAATAAGACAATACCCCCAATCAAAGCATTGGTATAAGGGGGTCACTCCAGAGCCAATCGTGTGCTTTTGGGCAAGAAAGAGCACATTCATCCAGAGGCCAGGCTCCCACATGTTTTCAGGAGAAATACAGGAGGCCAACGCCATGGCTTCATCCCCCCAAAATACTCCAGATTGACAGCCTTAACCTTAAGGCACCTGGTAGCCAATACTGATTTTAATGCCCTCACCTGAGGCTCCTTATACTGGGAAGGTAAGTTCACCATTCTCTTAATGGCAGGAGACGTAGATAAGAACGAAGTCTAAAACAGACAAAGAGAGACTCCAACAAAAACAGCAAGTGTGTCAGACCTAAGTGTAGTGGATGTTCCTACCTAATACACCAGGGATACCAGACAGACACAACAGAGGAGACAGAAAAGGAGGAGGGTCCCAGTGCTCACCTTCTCAAGGACCCAGGACATGAAACATACAGGGGCCAACTCACCGAACAATGCGCCGAAAGGCACGCAAGCATGAAGAGGAGTCGGAAAGGGCGCTGGTGGTGAAAGCCCAGGAATGTAGCATCCATCCGCAGATGCACCGCCAGCAACAAAAGGCAAAGACCAGGGCCCAAAAACAGCAGTGGCGATGGAAAATGATGATGATGATCATGATAATAGAACACCCTGATTCAAACAGTGTGGAGGCCCATGCCAGCACAGTATCCACAAGTCCCACGTCTAGGGCACCAACTACACAGGCCCTGGGAGCCAGTGAGCAGCAGAGCACGCTGCAGAAGCGTTTATTAGGGAAGTTAGACCCGCCTTTATACCCGCTGCCAGGGTTCCATTGGCTCAGGCGGCAGACTCTGCTGCATTGTCCTTTCCTTATGGGTGTCTCTGGTCAGGTGCCTCTTCTCAGCAGTCTCTGGTCACCACAGAGGCAGGCTTGGCTCAGGGAGGAAGTTCCTGCTGCACACTGCGCATGACCATGAGGGCGGGGCCTGGGCACCTGCGGCTTTGGCGGGCTGGCAGCCGAAGTTTCTCCTACAGTACCCCATTTATTTTAGTCGGATTATTTGGTATTTTGGCGTCTAGTTTCTTGAGTTCTTTGTGTATCTTGGAGATCAGCCCTCTATCAGACGTGGGGTTGGTGAAGATCGCTTCCCATTCTGTAGGGAGAAGTTTTATCTTGCGGACCCTGACCATATCCTAAAAGATATCTCCTTTATGCCTCCATTGCTCAATCAGATGCCATTGACTGAGTGTAAGCATACCCTGGTGTAAGCAGACCACTAGGGAATGCTGCACCTTTCCTGTTCCTGGTGCTACTTGGGAGGCACAGGAGGCTGAATATCAACACAGTGTGAGAACGGCTGGACACCACGCCACCACAGGCCTGCCCTCTGCCTTGCAACAAATACGGCTTTATGAAGAAAACCCTAAAAAGAGAGTGGCTAAAGGGAAGTACATACATCACTAGCTGCTCAATAATCCAGTGGTTCGAAGAGATTTAAAATCAAATGTGAGCCTGCAAAGAAGCAACAGACTACAGCGGCAGACCCCACAGGAAACACTCCAACAGGAACTGGCCTCATCTGTAATGACCCAAAACCTGAGAAAATATCAAAGCAGTGGTCTTCAAGACACAAGGTATGAAATATCCAATAACAGTGGCCACTGAGGACAGAAAGGTTAAAAAGGAACCCTGCCACACTGCACCATCTGAGTCATGGCAAGTCACCCAGGCAGGAGTGAGCGGGCCTCTGAGATGGGACATGAAGCTCAGAGTCCAAACAGGCCAGCGCTACAAGAGTTCATAGTGCACAAACTGCCAAGCGACTGTCGGGATCCAAAGACCCTGTTGGTAGGGGTGTGGGTGAGCCCACCCTGAGGGCAGGAGATCAGAAGGGCTCACTATGCCCCCATACCTGCCAGTAGTAGTGTGAGCTAGGAAAAGATGCCGTCTCCTGCCCCTCAACACCTGTGGCAGATGGGGAAGACGGCTCGGGGCCGTGAGTGTGGGAGAATTGTCCTTGTCCCTCATCAGCTGTAACACTCAGGACAGTGGCCCCTGCACCTAACCTGGGCAACACGGTAGAGCTGGCCTGGTGGTGTAGGTGCTCGAGAGCCAGCCCCAGGGGTGCGAGAGAAGAAGAACCAGCCCTGTCCTTGCTGCGATGCATTGGGTGGGATAGTCAGGGCTGGTCTGCCCTGATGATGAGGAAGACAGAGGCCTTGAGGGTTCATCAACCCAGCTACTGCCCAGGCCCAGAACCAGGGCTATGAGTTGGCCCATCCCAGAATCTACCCCATCTATGATCTGCTGGAGTATGTGAAGGGCCAGTCCTACAGACGCAAAGCTGCAGGATCTCCATGACACAGGGCACTAGCAGGATATCCAAGAGGGCCCAGCAGAAGCCAGAGGCCTCAGACCAGACCAATGACTCATTGCAATGAACGCTTTCCAGGAAAGATACATGGACGAAAGGGTACACCTTATGACTCACTGTGTCACACCACAGATTCATGATGGTAATTTTTTTTTCTTTTCTTTTAAATTTTATTTTGTTTGTGTGGGGAGGGTGTAAGGGCGGAGGGTGGATATGCACAGATGGGATAGGGAGGATGCATGATGTGAAATCCACAAAGAATCAATAAAAAAGCTGTGAAAGGTAAAACATCACACACACACACACACACACACACACACACACACACACACACACCAGGGCAGAAAATAAAGACATGAATTTGTAAAGGCTGAACAATTAGTATTGAGCTACTATTTACCTAAGTAGCAAATATCAAAAAGTGTGCAAGAATTCCAAATAAGTAAGAGAAGGAAGCATTTACCTTTCTGATCTACACCCAGGGAGGTGTGTGTGTGTGTGTGTGAGAGAGAGAGAGAGAGAGAGAGAGAGAGAGAGAGAGAGAGAATGTGTGTGCATGGGAGAGAGAAAGAAAGAGAGAGAGAGAGAGACTCCTGTGCACCATGGGTATGAAGAGGAGTAATATGGAAAGAAAATACATATTTGAGGAATAAAAATTTAATGACTTACAAATTAAACACTTTATTTTCACATTGAGTGTTTTTTGTTTTTTTTTTTTTTTTTTTTTTTTTGGCCTGTGGATTTTTTGATTTGAGACAGTGTGGAACTAGCTAGGAAACCAAGGCTGGTTCCAAGCTTTCCAGGGTTCTATTTTCTCTGCCTTTCTGTTGCTATGATTAAAGGGAAGTCCCACCTGCCTGGACTGAATATTCTTTTGTTTAAGATTTATTTGATTTTGCTTATGTGTGAGTGTGCATACCACATGTGTGCCAGTGGACAAAGGGTGTCAGATCCCTATAGCTACAGTTACAGTTGTGAGCTAGCCTGGTATGGGTGACAGCAACCAATCCTCTGGATTGGCAAAAGTTCTTATAGAGTCATTTCTCCATCCCCCACATTCAATGATTTCTAGGAAACCCAAGAAAGTTAACACAAAGGAATGGACACGATGCCATACAGTCAAACTGCTAAAACTCAAAGGTAAAGGGAAGCTCTTGAAAGCAGCAAAAGGAAACAACACAATACAAGAAAATTCAATTAGATCATTGACCTACGCATAGTGAGGAGCAATAGAGACTCAAGAAAAAGGAAATAATGTAAATCTGTAGGAAAGACTCCTAGAGTAACCTGGAAAACTGGTGACAGTGGACATACCAGTCCCAGAAGAGCAAAGGGAGCTCTTCAAGCTGAAAAAAAAAAAAAAAAAGGCCAGACAATACTTAAAATCCAAACAACATCTCCAGGAACGGAACTTTAAAACACATTTATCAGTAAAGCAAAAGGGTAGGGTAGCTGAGCTTCAGTAAACAAGAAAGTGACCTCCAGATGATAACTCTAATATACAGGATAAATTACAAGAGTATGATTTACAAACAAGCATTCCATCAAATGGGAAACACATTCTAAAAATATAAGCCTGTATAAATAATGGTTAGCTATTAATGTTTGTGACATACATATACCATATTAAGCAACACAAGGAGGAAATGGATAGAGATATCTGGAGTGTCTTCCGATGGTTAACTAAAACTAAGAAAAGCAGCAAATAAATGATTTTGATAGTGTGTATTTTCATTTTCACAGGCTTACAATGCCGAAATCATTTTTAATTAGAAATCATTAATATGCAAAAATGTTTTACTACAAAATGCCCACAAAATACAAACAGGAAATAAAAGAGGGGGCAGATGTTTAGCTCAGTAAAGCCTTATCACATCAAGGCTAAACTCATCACACAGTATAAAGGACAGAAATTATGAAAATGAGCATAAACAACATCTGACACTGTGTTGTCTTTAAACATATCGTAGGCCCAAAGATACAGAAGATGTTCTTCCAGCAGTTGCTGTGAGGTGCTTAAAGATACAGAATGCCTTATATAACAATGGGGATCTGCATGGAGCCCTCATGTAGTAGCTGATGGAAACAGAAGCAGACACACACAACTAAACACTGAGCTGAACTGGAATCCCAATGCAGAGAGGGAGGAGTGATAAGAAAATGTGGTCAAGACCAGGCTACAGAAACCCACAGAGACAGCTGACCTGAACAAGGAGGAGCTAATTTCCCCCCCACCACCCAGACTGCTAGCTGGGAATCCAGCATTGGACCTACTCTGACCCCCTGAACATGGGTCTCAGTTAGAAGGCCTGGGCAGTCTAAGGGACCTCTGACAGTGGAACCAGGATGTATCCCTGGTGCATGAAAGGACTTTACGAGCACATTCCCTATGGAGGGAAACTCCCTTAACTCAGAGTCAGGAGGGAGGGCTTAGTCCCTACTCCAAATGGCTTGACAGATTTTGTTGATCCCTCCTGGAAGGCATCACCCTCCCTGTGGAGTGGGTGGGGCTTTGGAATGTGTGTGGGGGGGGATGGGATGGGAGAGGGGGCATGGGAGGGAGGGAGAGGGAACTAGGATTCATATGTAAAATAAGAAAAAATAAATAAATAAAATTGAAAAAAAAACAGAATGGGGATCTGACACATAATGCATGCATCAACAAACACACAGATGGCTATAATACTGTTCAAATACACTTCACTTAAAAACTGCTAGGGAGGAAAAAGAATGTCTCGAAATGATAAAGGATCAATGCGTTAGGAAATCCAGTATTTATGCACGCATAATACAGTCCAGAATTAGGATAGAAACTGTCGTAAAGGCAGAAAATGACAATTCGGTGCCTAATGGTACTATGTGGAAACATTTAAGTATGAACTTCTGTTACTTTTATTTATGTCTCTGTACGGTTATGTGTATGTGAGTGCAGTTGCTATCAGCATCCAGAAGAGAGAGTTGGCACTGTTGGTGCTAGAGTTAACAGATGGCTGGATGGCACCTAGTGTGGGTGCTAGAAACCAAACTCAGGTCCTCTGGGAGAACAGCAAGAGCTCTTAACCACTGAGCCACCTTTAAAGTCCCACATTACATGGAGCTTTTAATGCTCTACTTCCTATGACTGAACTCAACAGAAAACCAGAGATAGAATATATCTACACAACTGACTATCGGATAGAAATCAAAATAATACAGTGAATGAGATACTGATGTAAGCTACCAACGAAATGTGTTCTGGCTTGGCATGACCAAAAGGAACCTGAAGAAGAAAGTGTATTTGGCTTTCAGATAACAGTCCCTCATCTGGGGAAGCCAAGGCAGAAGGAACTCAAGACAAGAACCTGGAGGCGGGAACTGAGGCAAGGGTCATGGAGAAGTATTGCTTACTGGCGTGTTCTTCATGGCTCATTCCCCTTCCTTTCTTACACACCCAAGATCAACTGCCAGGAGTGGCCCCGCCCACAGTGGGCTGTGTTCCCCCCATACCAATCATCAATTAAAACATTGCCCTACAGACTTGCACACTCCGACGTGGTGGAGGCATTTTCGCAGTTGAAGCTCTTCTTCCCAGATAACTCTAGCTTGTGTCAAGATGATAAAACACTAACCAGGACAAGATAAATCTTGGAAACACTAGAGGTAAAAATAAATACATACATAGGTAAATAAATAAATAAATAAATAAATAAATACCCCAATTCTATCACATGCAAAGTCCATGATAGTACTCCACAGAACAGAAATTATATCTTTTTCATTCAAGGAGAGTAAGGATGATGAGAACAACCAAAGGGAAAACTTTCTTCCTTTGGAGGTGACAAAAATGTTCTAACCTTAAATAATGGCTGCATGACTTAATAAATATCATAAAAGCACTGGACTGTATACTTCAATACAATAACTTTTTATAGCTTATCAATTATATTTTAATAACAGATATAAAAAGGAAGACAAAATTAAAACATTTCAGGCATACAAGCACTAAAAGAATTCATTGCTAAAAGTTATGTGCTAAAAGAGAAATTTATAGGAAATGTTTTAGGAAAAAATACAAAAGACATATATTGATCTAGCGATGCCCCCCCCAAAAAAATCACAAGCTCTTGCAATTTCTCTTGGTTGCCCACCATAACTAGTCACAAGAAGCTACTGCTGCAAACACCACATACTCTGGACATAAGATGTAGAAAAATCACACTGGGAACGCACTAGGAGAGTCCCCAAACTGGTCGATTTTTATGATGCCAAATGGGTGTTACATAGGCTATTGTGAGGTAAAGACATTCACAATCTAACCTAGCTGTGAAGTCTAAGATTTAGAATACCAACCTGCCAGCTCTCTGTGCCTACTGATGTAACAGTAGCATGAGTAATATGAT
This sequence comes from Phodopus roborovskii, assembly GCF_943737965.1. NCBI lineage: Eukaryota > Metazoa > Chordata > Mammalia > Rodentia > Cricetidae > Phodopus > Phodopus roborovskii. The sequence continues at coordinate 9,501,262 of NW_026126651.1, forward strand.
GGTAACAAAATACTCTCTAATTCCATTTGGGGCTTGCTCTGCAAGAGAAAAATCAATGCCTAAAACTATTTCTCTAATCCAAACCCCCATGACTACAGAGGTCTTGGGCCCTGGTGGAGGGTAGGAGTTAATATGGTTGTTTAGTGGCACTGACATAGTATTATACCACCCCTTAAATATCTGTTTATATACACAGACAAATGGTACTCTTGGACTTGAATAGAAACGCTTCTTCCTGAAATCAACAGAGACAAATGCAAAGACCCTTGGCCACACAAGATGTGAAGACTAAAGGACACTTGAGGGCTCAGCTCTAGACAAGATACTTATATCATCAACTTAAGACTCTGAGAACATCGCATAAGAAGGGGCAGAATGAATGTAAGAGCTGAAGGATAGGGAGAGAGACTATGGAGTATGATCTTACAGGCAGGACAAAGACATGGGAACCACAAACTCATAACAGCTGTGCATAGTGGCAATGGATCCTCAGAATTCTGGCCCTCCTAACACTTAGCTATGAAGGGGGAATAGACTCATGGGGCCTACCACACACCTCACATCTACTGCCGATCTGACCCCTTTCTGTGATACGGTGAAGTATAGCATCTAGTTTTCCCAGTGGTGTACCCACAAGGCTCTGATGGTTGGTTCAAGAGTCAGGATCACACAGATGGTCCTGATTAAACTCTGATGGGCACCAAATAAAACCAAAGCCAATAAATAGGAAGAGTGAGCTCTATAGAGAGAAGGGGCCTTGTATGGGTAAGATATAAATGAAAGAGGTGAACAGGAACCAAAATATATAGTGTACATATGTGAAATTAAGAAAAAAAAACAGAATGTACTAAGTAATTAAGATTCAAGATTGGAGAAGGGTGTTCTAGTTTGCTTTCTCTTGCTGTAATAAACATCATAGCAAAAGCAACTTGGGGGAGGAGGAAAAGCTTTATTTGATTTACACCTTGTGATCTCTAGTGATCACTGAAGTCAGGGCAGGAGCCTGGGGACAGAGCTATAGTGAGATCATGAAGGAACACTGAGTAATATCTTGCACTCAGGCTCATGGTCAGCTGCCTTCCTTACATAGCCTAGGAACAATGTCTGTGGGTTAGCACACAGGTCATAGTGGGCTGGTCCCACCCACATGAATCTTTAATAAAAAAGAAATAGCATACAAATGATATGCTTCTAGACCATTTTCTCAACTGATGTCCTACTCTTCTCAGATGACCCTAGCTTGTGTCAAGTCGATAAAATCTAACAATCACAGAGGACAGGAATGGGTGTTCTGGGGGGAGTTGGAAGAAGTGGGAGATGGATAGAATCTAGAGTCACAGTAATCATGTATGGAATTACCAGAGACTATATGACAAAGTATTATTTTAATAAAATTTAGCAATGTAAACAAATTGAAGAAAGGAAATACTAATCTATACAAAGATGTCAGTGACATTTCCTTAAACAGGCAATGTCCACTTAAATGGAACTAATAAGAACATGATACAGTGTTTCTAACATGATGAAAAGTTCTCTTGACTTTATACTATATAAACTGGTACAGTATCCAAGAACAATTTACAGTACACCATACACACTATATAGACTGGTATAGTACCCAGGAACAATTTACAGTACACCACATACACTATATAAACTGGTATAGTACCCAAGGACAACTTACAGGACGCCATACATTTTTAATACAACAAAATCATGGATTAACCTCATAATAATATGTGAAAGCATAACTATGAAAGAAAAGAGTAAACAACAAAGAGAAAGGAACAACAGAAAACACAAGCAGACCGGAAGCTTAAATTCACACCAACAAACTCAGGCAATGTGATAAAAAGCGGTCTGTTGGGGCAGAGTAAGAGAAACTCAAGCCTCACCTCCTAAACCCCTACCAGAAATAAAGGGTAAACAGAGCAGCCAATATACATTGGAGGAGATGGTACTGGAAGGCCTGCCCCATCCCAACATTAGTGCCAGGAGAGCTTCTCAAAATCAGAGGACTACCAGGGATGAAGGTATTCAGGTTATCTTGACAAAGCATCCAGATAGCCGAGAGGGCATGAGAACCCTAAATGCATATATACCTAGTGCCAATCCTTCCAAATGAATGATGTGAGCACCAGCAAAGCCAGGAAAAGCAGAGGCACAGTCATCACAGGCATTCACACACCTCACATGAAAACCACACAAAAATAGACGCACGTTGGCAAGCAGGCTGCTGAGATAGTATGAAGCACTCTACCCAACTGGCCTAATTTTTCCCATTGCTTGTTTTTTCCCATTGCCCTTGTGCAACCTTGAGCTGCCCTTCCTCCCAGAGCCCAGCCTCTTCTGGTGCTTGTGATGTAGCAGGAGGCTGTTTGGAAGACCCAGTCTCCATAGCCCTCACTCAGCGGCCCAATGAAGCCTGGAGATGGGTGCCACAGGAAGGAAACCCTCCCAGGCAATCTAGACAAACCACACAGACTTAGTAAAGTGTTTTTTGTTCTGTCTTCCATCCTGACAGAGGCTCCCACACGCCACCAAGTTCTCTGCCACCAAGCTACACCCACCTCTCCTATAGACTATCACCGTCCCCGGATGGTTTCTGATAGTAATGTGGCAAACACGCTGTATAAATGGCTGTTGCACTGTATTGCTTAGGAAATAGTTTTAAAAGATTTATTGTTAACACCTGTATAAGCGCAATTTTTAAAAAAAGAGAAAAAAAAAAAAAAAACCCTTTGCTCTGCAATCAGTGGATTCTGCACACAAAGAATTCGAGCATTCGTTCAAAACTGGAGTGTCCTAGGCTGGAGACAAAGCTGTCATCCCAAACATGGTTCCAAGAAATATTTGACCAGAATAGAAAGATGAAGAAAAATTATCCAGGAACAAAAGACACTGAGAAAATAGAATAGTGTCCTATGAACAGTCCTTAAAACCCAGAACTTCCACCTTGACTGCAGTACAGTCCCTACCTTTCTGAGGGCACATGCCCAGGCCATATCACCATGGTATCTGTAAGAATCTTGGATATGAATCACAGTAAGATCCATCAACTCCTAGACAGTCATGTTTCCTCACTCTGCAAATTAAATAAGCAATGTTTCTCATGCTTGACTGAACTCAAAACCCACACAGTCCAAGGGAACTGTGGAGAAGGAGGCTTTCATCCATGGGATCCTGGGGGAGCTGGGGCCCAGCTGTAGGCCTAACTCTGCCCCCGGAGAGCAAGGGGCTCACCCTCTAAATGCGGGCCTTTTATTATCTTGGAGGAGAGTATCTGGCTGACCAGCATGAGGGTCAAGTTCAAGAGTAGGGCTACACCAAGCTTGCAAGTTGTAGTAGAAGCTACCACCTTGTGCTAAGGCAGTGTTTGGAACATGTAAGCAAAATGCACACTGTCTTTTCTAATGAAGGGCTGAATGGGACAAAGGAACTTCGATGGATCTTTAAAGAGGCCATCTATCAAAAATCCCTCCCCAAGTAAGAATTTTCTAAGACCAAAGTGTGTGCTCAAGGTTACTACTCTGCCATAGGTTGCATCCTGTTCTCAAAAGCTGTGCATTGTGCATAGACGGCATTGCTTTAAGCCAGCCAATCACTTAAGAATGGGAAGGCCAGCTCTGACTACTCCGGATAAGGCAGAGAGACCTTCTGTGTTAGGAATAGATATCTATGGATGTGTTTCTCTGCCTGATTTGACACCGCTATGGACTTTTCAATACAAGTAAAACCTTTGGTCTTCCAGGCTCATTTCATTTTCTCTTTCTAATTTTTTTAAAAATAAAATAAAATTATATCATTCCCCCTTTGCAATCTTTCCTGTATACTGTGTACCCTCTCTGCTCCTCCCAAAATTGTGAATTTTTTTTATATGTTCTTGCTGTGCACGCGCACACACACACATGCATGCACGCACACCCTGCCTATTTGGGTGGTGATGAACACATTGTATTGGATGACCAACTAAAGCTTATCCCCAAGGAAGACTTTTTCTTGCTCTCCGAGTTTCTTACTTCCTGCAGTTCTTTTCCATGGCTGAGGGCCCATGCATGAGACTTCCTCCTTCAGTGTTAGCATGTTTACCGATGTCCTTCTTCGGGGCTTGTGTAGACACCCATGTTGTTGAGGTATCATGGGTGAAGTGTCCCTGTCATTTCTAGGAGACATAATCTCAGAGCAGTTTTCCTGATCCTCAGGCTCTTGTAATCTGCGCACTCTCTCTTGCCTGATGTTCTCTGAGCCTTAAGGGCAGGAGCTGTGTTGGAGATTATCGAATAGAGCTGGCTACTCCCATGATCACATTTTCTTCGCATTTTGACAAGTTGTGGTTTTCAGTTATGGTCTCTGGCTATTGTAAAGAGAAGTTTCATTGGTGGGGGGTTGGAAGCTACAGGTTTTTGTGATATACGGTATGTATTCAGAATGCAGTTAGGAATTACGCTGGTTCTGTAAAGTGGTAGTAGTACATTCTCCTATTATATCCATGACATCAACATAGTAGTTGGCTAGATTTACAGTACCATGAACAATTTCCCTTATGCTGAGTGGTCCTGAAGTTGGTGCCTCCAAGATATGAGTATCACTGTTACATCTTCAGGGTTATCATTTCATGATGATCATTGTGGGTCATAGGCATATTAAAACTATTGGTTATTTCTCCCCCCTGGAAGCCTGCACAGTACTTCCCAGTACTATGAAAACTAAACCTCATGTCATAACCAGGTTGGATCTTCTAGATTTTATATGCAAATTTCATCCTGTCTTCAGCAGTGTGGCCTTTAACCTCTGAGAAGCAACCAGGGGCAACAGCAATAGCCCATACATTTGGGGAGTATGGTGAATTTCCTCGACCTACAACTTAAAAGGTGATTTCTCCTGCCTGGCATTGTTAGGTAGTCTATGGCTCTTGGGGCGCATCATCAGCCCAAATAGGGTGATTTCTTTTCATATGAATATAGACATCACATGCAATTTTAGAGAAGTAAATAATAGGACTCAATACTTTTTTTTTTTTTCAGAAATCCCTCTTACCTCTTTTTCTGTTGAATTCTCTCACCTCCTACCTGTTAGCTCTCCCTCCATTTTACCTATTTCCCCTTCAGATCACTTCCGTTACTTCTTTCAATAGAGTTCCTCCTGTCCCCCAAGGTGCCTTTTTAATTTCTTGGTTTCTGCACGTACTCCATGTTGTACCTGAGGACTTGGAGCCAGGAAGTTCAGACGAAGGAGAACATACAGCATTTGCCTTTTTGGGTTTGGGTTTTACCTCACTTGATGTAATATTTTACAGTTCTGTGCGTTCACCAACAGATTTCATTTATTTTTTTCACAGCTGAACAGCATTCTACAGTACTGTCTATGGCCCACATTTTCATTATCTATCGTCAGGTGAAGGACAAACCAGCCATGAACATGGCTGAGCATGTGCCTGGGAAGTAGGGTGCCAAGTCCTTTGGGAGCATAAGTCAAGGAGTGGTATAGCTGGATTATGAGATGGATTTATGTTTACTTTCCTGAGAATTCATTCTCCACAATGCTTTCTACAGTGAACGCTCCAGTTCACAATCACACCGACAGTAAACGCAGGTCCCCTTTTCCCCTTATCCTCACCACCATTTGTTGTTTCCTTGATCTTTGCCATTCCATTCTGACCGGAGTAAGATGAAATATCAAGCTATTTTCATTAGCATTCCCTAATTGTGAAGGATGGTGTACCTTTTCTTTTTTCTTTTCTTTCTTTCTTTCTTTCTTTCTTTCTTTTTTTTTTTTTTTGAATAGGTGATTTGCATTTTTTGACTCTTTATTTTTTAGTTATTTATGCATTCATCATGTTAATCCTTTGTTCAGAAATATTTCTTAAAAGGGAATGAGCCCAGGCCTGTCCCCAGCCCACGCAAGGTACGCAGCCCGCAGGGGTGACAGATGGAAAAAAGCCAATCAAACAGAGTGTGATGAGAAAGTAAAGGGGAAACCCAGGATTGCCAGGAGCTCGGGGCAGGCTTTCCCAGAGTCTCAAATCTGTTATCTTGTGCAGTGGCAGCAGTAGATATGAACAAAGGCTGGACATTCACGGGGGAATGAACAAACGGCAAATACTGTACAGGCTAAATGTTTGACAGGCAGGGACAGACTGAAGGCTGAGGCCAGAGAGGAAAGGCTGCTGTGAGACTCCGGTTTCCAATGAGCTCTGGGGGGAACAGTGTCTCTGTTCTGCATCCAAGTCTCACACAAACACACACAGCCTCTGTCAGGGTTTAGAGTGATGAACAATGTGCCATCCACTCTCCCCTCTGTCTGTCCCTTATGTAACATATACTCCAGGACAACCAGGATTGTGGTATGGGCCATGGACCACAGCAGGGCTCTCGCAGATCTCAGAAAGACTTGATGAAATGATTTAAGGAATTCAGAAAAAACTACCCTCAGAGAGTAATGCTGACCCTGGGGATCCTCATCTGGGAGGCAGAACTTGAATTCTTACTCACAGCCACAGTGGGAATCAGTATGGAGGCTGCTGAGAAACTAGGAAAGGGAAACATGTCTGATCTTAGCTATACGACTCCTGGGTGTGCACCCAAAGGACCCAAAAATATTCTACCACAGATACACTTGTCCATCTGTGTTTACTGCTACTCTGTTCACAATAGCAAAGAAACGGATTCATCCAGTGTGTCTACACAGCAGGATTTTTTTTTCAGCTATAAAGAAGAATGAATCTATGTCCTTTGCAGGGAAAGGGATGGAACCACAGAGCATGTTAAGTGAAAAAGACCAGACTTTATGCATTAGTTACTTTTCTATTGCTTTGACAAAACACCATGACCAAGGCAACTTATAGAACCAAGGGTTTATTTTGGGCTTACTGGTCCGAGGAATAGATGGCCATCACCGTAATAGTGGGGGGAGGGGGGTGGAGGAAATGTGGCAGCAATTACGAAAGGCAGCTGGAGCAGCAAGCTGAGTGCTCACATCCCAAACCACAACTGAGAAGCACAGACGGCCATACTGGGAATGATGCGTGGCTTTGAAATCTCAAAGCCTGCTGACATACTTTCTCCAGTAAGGCTGTTACCTCCTGAGACTCCCCGAACAGCACGACCAGCCGGGAGTCACGTGCTGAAATACCTGAGACTATGGCCATTATCTCATTCAAACCACCACACTTAAAAAGACAGGAATCACGAATACAGTGTTTTCCCTAAAACGTGCGGTGCATGGACTTGTGAATAAAGTGAAAGGGAGCGTCTCCGAGGAAGGGAGGTCGAGAGGAGAGGGATATGATGTCACTGCATTGCCCATGTGTGAAAACGCTGAGCCTTGTTGCTGTTCCATACACATAAAACACGGCAGTAGAAACCTTGCGTACAGATAGATGGTTAGCACGATCATATCAAGAACGACAGTTGAAAAAGCCAACCACAGCATCACCGATTGTAGACTCATATGCCTTCAAGACACCAACCTTTTGATCTTGGTAACAGACTTTCTTCTTTAAATTTACTCACATATACTTGTCTATTTAAGCAATTCCCCGTGTCTCCATTTATTTGTTTGGTGGTGGGGGTGGGACCCAGGTTTCACACATGAGTCGCAAGAAATGGAAGCCTGCCTCCAGTAACTGACCAATAACTACTTACTAACCACTTCGTCAGAGCCAGGCTTTGAACTCAGTGCCTTGAACTGAACTGTCTTTTTCAGTTCCAACAAGAAGCACTGTGTTCACCCCCAACTCTACAAAGCAGCTGAGGTCGCCCTCTGAGGCAGGAAGAGCCAAGAGCAGGAAGCAGGAAGCAGGAGATGGATGCAAGCTGCCTCCTCTGAGAATCAGTGGCCCGTGTCAACCTCTTCCTTTCCCAGGACTGATATGAGCAGGATTGCCTAAGCTCCACCTGTGGAGAAGCGCCAACTAATCCACGTCCTCGCCGCTCTCACTCATGGAACACCAAGGTCAAAGGTTTATGCACAACGAAACAAACCTTAACAAACTTCACAGGACTCCTGTAGCTAAAAGTATGTTGTTGGGCCACAGTGCAACTAAATTAGAAATTAAAGCCAGGAAGATGCCTTGAATCACCTCCTCAGATATTTGGAAAATGAAGGTAACCATATCCAAATGTTCACGATTCAAAAGTAAAATCGAATAGGAAGAACTTTATGACTATAATGAAGGAAACTACATAAGGAGTCCCAGTAGAAGGAAAACCAGGCTGGGCTCTAGATTAGAAAGGGGATCGAGTTAATAACATCAACCTCCCTCGTAACAAACGAGAAAAGCCAATTAACCCAAAAGTAAATAGAAGAATTACAACAGTTCAAAAACAGCGAGCTAGAGAACTGATGTAACACAATTCCACCCTTTCGAGCTCCAACCTGATTTTTGTATTCTGAAATAATATTGAGGCAGTTCTAACACGATGACAAGCTGTGAGCTGCTGGACTTACTGTCCTCTAAAATATCCTTGACATAGAACATTCTCGTTCATCAGGCTGTGTGACTTAACTATTGCTTCACACATCACAGTGGGGTCGCCACCCATACGCAAGGGTACCTATCTTACAAGCAAGAGGCTCTGCAAGGTACCATGAACCAGATGTTAGCTCCACAATGATGAGATGCACCCAAAAGCAGGGAGGGAGGGAAGGAGGGAGGGAGGGAGGGAGGGAGGGAGAGAGAGAGAGAGAGAGAGAGAGAGAGAGAGAGAGAGAGAGAGAGCTGGGGACAAGAAGAAGCATTCAGCTGGAGAGGCTGTCTGAGGACTCTCTGCCGGCTCTCAGAAACCATGCCGAAAGGGAAGCCACAGCACTGTGGGTCTGGGCAGAGTGGATGTGAGACACCTGCCACTTTGTGTCAGCTGGCAGAGGCCAGTGATTACCTATATTCTTGGTCACAGACTTAATTATGCCACTTAGAGACAGAAGCCTACAGGGGTCTTTCCAAGTGTCTGTTGGGAAGCAGCAGAGATGCCCATCATCTGAGACTAGAGCCCCTCTCACCCAAACACGTGAATCCAGATGTACCTATTGCCTCAAATCCTCAAGTAGTAATGAATAAACATAAGAAACAAATCATTCTTATTCTATGAACTGAAATGATTATTCAAATGAGGTCCAAGCATTTATGTTTAGGATTATATTTAGGAACACAAGCTTATATTTAGGAATATAAGACTTGAGTAATTTACCAAATCACAGTTTCAAGAAATGCTAAATTGCTCATACAATAAGTTTTATTATACATTTCTAACATGAAAAGTACACATCCTAGCCCAAATTATTGATTAACTTAACTTGTGGGTGTCACTAATGTAGCCCTGCCTTACACAGAGGTCATTTTAAACAGAGAGGGTGGGAGTGGGTCCTAAGTGTTCAGGAATGTGTGAAGAACCATTCCCCCCAAACAGGAGGAATACTCCAGAAGGGTAACCTGCTACAAAACACAAGGGAGACTTAACCTGGTGGCTTTGAGATGTCTAATTAGTCTCTCGGGAGATGACAGGTATAATTTCTCCACCAGATTTGTTCCCCACCTCCCTTATGCATTTGAATTAAATTTGTGGGAGAGTCAGTTAACTAACTCTACAGTAATAGCTCTCACTTCAAGCACAGCAATTAAGAATGTCTGTTTCCTCTCCTCCTACATCTGTTCTGAGACCGGAGTGAATACATTTACAGTATTCTCTGGATATACGGTAAATGCTGGGAAGTTACAGCACCGCCGTCTGTACAGTAGGCTGTGGGCGAGAGGAAAGGTCTTTCCTAGCTAAGCCCGGGTGAAATTGACAGGGTTAAAGATGCAACTCTAGTTGACCTTGGTCATGCAACTTCCAGGAGAAGTTAGACTGTGAACCAACATGTACATGGACTGAGGGACCTACTTCCAACTTCCTCTTCCTCAGCAACAAGGAAAGACATCTTGATATTCGTTCTTCATTATTTGATGTTCAGACAGTGTCTTCCTCCCCCCCCCCCTTGACTCATCTATTGATTTTGACCTGGAGATCAAACCCAGGGCCCAACATGCTTTGATCAAGGATTCTGCTACTGCCCCACACGTCCGGCTTTCTTTGGATATGAGAACGGTGACGGGAATGAACAGTGGTCTCCGTCATCAGTACAGCATTTTATAATAAGCGAATTCTTCGTGAGGCCTTCCCTCACACGATTCAAATTCTCTCAAATGGTGTGTTCCCATCTGAAAGTCTCAGTGTAGTGTGATGGAACATGGCGGGCAGGACCAGTACAAGGAGAGCCAGAGGTTTTCTATGCTTCGCACTGCTAACACGCTCTTCTCTCTGAGAACTCACCTCAGCGGCCAGTGGGTCTGAGGCATTTATCCCACAGCTCAAAGGTCCTTAGAAATTCTCACTGAAGGTTTGATGGAGTCACATGAAAAAATACAGAAATTAAAAGTCATATGTTCCTCATATATGGAATCTAAATCTTAATCTCATCTATAGAGACTGAGAGTAAATCAGTGGCTAGCAGAGGTTGGGGGAGGGTGTGCGGATGGGGGAGTGGCCATGGGGCTCTAAGTGAGAGGCAGTGAGAAGCTGCTATGTCACTGCTCATGTTGGTAAATACAGACTTCAAGTACAGGGTTTCAGTGTTTTCAACAGAAGAACTTTATCAATGTTTGTTAACATGAACTTCAAAAAGCTCATGCACATATCAAAACGTCCATTAAGAAAACTGTTGGTGTCTGCCAGGGTATCCAACAAGGACACTGGCATACCTGCTATATTCCCTGGGTTACCACGATAACATATCCTACTCTTCACTCATCATCCAACTGCCTTCCAAGCCACAGTTAGAAGTTACAACACATTTGGGAAAACATACTTTAGAAAAGCTAGAGCCCGCATAACAGGGACACAGCAGTGAACTGTCTCTCCATGCGCCTGTCCTAGAGAAGGTCTAAATTAAATGCACCTCTGGTCATTTCCACCCATTGCCTATGTCATCGCATAGTGTGACAAAACTTCATTTTCCTCAACATGATTGCAATGGCATTGGCTCTATAGACATCGCTGTGGATTTTGTCTTCTCTACACTCCGAGACATGGTAAAACTTATTAAAATCCTTATGATAAATTTACCTCCTTTCCTTCTTTTTCACAATTATAGTGTTCGAAAGTTTATCTTCCTGTAGCCCTTCCCATCTCACAAGACGGGATCTACTCTTCAGACGATGGCGTCCTATGTGGTCCTAGACTGACTAGGTATGTCTTTAGCATTACTTAAAACGATGGATGGTTACCAAGAAACTAAAACAGATCCACCCATAACTTAGAATTTAATAGAAGGAATCACCGTGAACTACAGATATAAATACAATGATACAATTTGTGACATGGAAAGGATTAAGCAGATCTATACCCAACTCTTTATCCCTGACAACGATGCTGGAGAGTTTAACACGTAGACAGTGCTAGGTGCTGGAGCTGTAGATGGACAGAGAGATAAGGAGAGAGGGAGGGAGGAAGGAAGGGAGGAAGGAAGAAGGAGAATGAGAGAGAGGGAGAGACAGAGAGAGAGAGAGAGAGAAAGAGAGAGAGAGAGAGAGAGGAGTGTATCTATAGTCTGGAAGTAGAACTGTCCTTGAGAAAGAACACACCAACTTTCAGCCATGAACTGTAGAAAGTGTGTACTAGCACATCATGGTCACACTACATCATGCCACACTCAGGTAGCTCCTAGAAAGTCAGCAACTAACACGTCAAAGATGAATGCTAAGAAAAACTCCTGGGGAGAGACTCTCGCTCCACTCCACTGGGGAGGTAAAGAAGGGCCACAACCTGAGGGAAGGATTGTTCCGGAAGTTAAGATTAGGGACTGGAGGAAGCGCCATCACTGGAGCTCAGGGCAGAAGCGGGAGCCGAATCCAAAGCTAGAGAAGCCGCAACAGCCAAATCCAAAGGGCTACTGTCCCTGAACATATTACAGGGATTGGGGCGGAAGGGCAGGGTGCAGGCAAGGGTACAGCTTTGCCTGTGTTTCCCAAGGTCTTCGACTTCATCTTAGAAGCAAAGTAGAATGTTCAAGCATTTCCAACCCAACAAATTCAATTTACTCGGTGGCAATGCCTGCATCTTCTCTCCAGAGCTACTTGGGGGACCCTGCCTCCTCCTTCACCAACAGCACAACGTTAAGTATGGGCAGACCTGTGTTGCTCTCAGATGCACAGCGGAAATCTGTGCAGAGAGCACAGAACATGTTGAGGGACTGGGGGTGGCAGCATTAAAAAGGGAAGTGAGCGAGTCAACTGAGCACTCCATCAAGCTAACAGCAAACCTGCCTACAGCACCTTAGCTGAGAATCCATTTGCTGTACTGAAGCAGGGCATGGCATGGTTACCATGGGTGAAGTACACCAAACTTTAACAGAACCATGACCACAGAAAAGCAATTCCAGTTTCTATGGGAAATTGCCTTTTGAAGCAGAGCCCCTCCGAGCCAGGAAAGACAATAGACATGCAGCATCTTCCCCCGAGAGCTGCTCTGGGTACCAGCAAGTTTCTAGAGTTTGCCAATCAGGTTGTTGCATAGTATTTGACTAGGAAAGGAAGATGCATCCAAAGGCATTTGAAGGATAAGGACTTCTATCAGGACATTGTGCTGCCCCAAGTTCCAGGGGATAGCAACACTAAGGCTTCAGACTCTGAACCACAGGGGGACATCTTGCCTTGCAACTTTGTACTTCACCATTCTGTGAAATCCCTTTCACTCCCAGACCACAGGACCCTTCTCCTGTGAAAAATTTACAGCTCTGTATGTACAGAGCAGGGAGCCTTCCATAAACCATAGCCTCTTTCTATGGTTCCAGATTCCTGTGGTCAACCACCATCCAAAATCAGGTGAACACAGCATAGTAAGGTATTTTCAAAGTATGTTTACATAATATGTACCACGATATGTTTTGCCATTTTATTTCTTATTGTAAATTTCTTACCCTGCCTTATTAATTAAACCTTATCACAAGTTGGGTCCTCTGTTAGGGCATGATATCGTGAATGCTCTCAAGAACCCACCGAGGGTCCTGAAATATAACTCATATAGATAAGAAGGGAACTATTATTGTAAACTGTAGAGGTATGAACGTGACTTGTCTGTGCCACAGGTAGGATCTTCCTGTTTCCCATCCAAGCATTATGGGGTGGGAATGTGTGTGTGTGCGCGCGCATGCGTGCCCGCGTGCGTGCGTGTGTTTGAATAGGATCCCTCAAACTGTCTATGAACAGCAAATGACACTGACCTTTCAGGAGGGCCATAGGATGGGAAGCTGAGCATGCCCACTTCCTGCCTAAAAAAAAAAAAAAAAAAAAAAAAAAAAAAAAAATTCCTCTACGCAGAGAATGTGCTAGCACACGATGGAAAGCATCAGCTAGGCTGAACTTTCCCAGATCTGCAAGTTTGCCTTTGTTCTGACCAACACTGACGGAAATCAGCAACATTTAAAAACCGTCTCTTTTCATAGGCTCCCAAATTGCACCATGCTCGTCACTACTGACTTTTTCAACAGTGATAATGGGATGACTGGATGAAAATCGACTGCGTGAAACTTGTGCAATGGTAGCTACACCTGAAGAGCTTTTTTATTGTTTGAAAATTTCATATGTGCATGTGTGTTGGTATCGAATCCAATTCTTCTCACATCACACAGTCACTTATCACTTTGTATGCTCTATTTTAAACTACTAAGTTCCACTCAGTACTACCAGGCCATCTTCTAGAGTATGCTTAGTCTTTCAGGGACTACATTCCCAAGGAAAATGGACTCTCCTGGCTGCAGTATCAGCTGGCAGTTTCCTAAAGCTCCTCAGCCTAGAGAGGAACAATGGACCCATCTCTCATTCATGCCAGGATTATGGCTGTCTTTACATGAGGTCTCCCTCATGAAGGCATGGCTGCCGTAAGTTCATGTGCACACTGACCTTATTCTATAAACAGTCATCCACTACCCCTGGCTCTTACATTCTTCCCACCCCCTTTTCTGTGGTGATCCCTGAGTCTTGGAGGAGGGGCGTGACACACCTGTCCTACTGACAGATGAACACTCCACATTCTTTTATTCTGCGTTCCTCTATGCCAACTACTGAAAGAAAGAAACATCTCTAGTGAAAGTCAGCAGAGACTTTCTATAGATATGAGACTTTCTATAGATATGAGTATTTACAGAGCCGTTTATGACCACGTTGACTTAGAAGAATAACAGTCTTACATTCTACCCTAAGGTCTGTGATCTACATGGCCACAGGTTCTCCATCAGGGCCTATGGCTGTCTTAGATATTTTTCTATTGCTATGTTAAAACACCATGACCAAAGCAACTTGTAAAAAATAAAGTATTAATTTGGGTTAAGGTTTCAGAGGATTAGAACGCACAACGGCAGAGCAAAGGGACAGCTGAGAGCCGGCATCTTGATCCACAACCAGGAAGCAAAAGAGCTAACTCAAACATGGCCTGAGTCTTAAGTTTCAAGTCTGCCCCAGGTGACAGGCTCTCCAGCAGGGCCACCCTTTATACTCCTCCTCAGACAACTGCCACCCGGAGACCAAGTGTTCAGACCTGCACCATTCTCGTTCAAACTACCACAACAGCGTAGCCAGGCATGGGTTTTAGGCACAGTGAAAGGCACCAGACATGAACTCCAAATGTTTTAAATTTAATTTAAATTTAAAAAGAAAGTGACAAGGAGGATTCGAGGAAGTAGTAGGGAGGAGATTCAAGATGTAGGACGGAAAGAGAGTAGACCGTCAGCCCCTCTCTCCGGTAAGATGAGACCACATGGAAATATTTAGATTAATAGAAATGGGTTAATTTTTAAGACAGAGCTAGCTGATAAGAAATGGCAGTAACAGGCCAACAGCTTTATATATAAGAACTTAGTTGTTGGTTACTCCCTGTTTGTTCCACTACTGCACAAGTGGCCACATCTTGCCAGGAAGTAACTATTATAGCTCCCAGGCTTCATGTATAGTTAAGAGTATTCATTACTTAGCTTCCCCAACATCATGCATAGGATGTTCCAGCTCTTCTAATCCTGGCC
Organism: Phodopus roborovskii; assembly: GCF_943737965.1. NCBI lineage: Eukaryota > Metazoa > Chordata > Mammalia > Rodentia > Cricetidae > Phodopus > Phodopus roborovskii. Next base: position 9,516,313 of record NW_026126651.1, read on the forward strand.
AGTAGGAACGAATCTTCCTGGGGTCTACCACCTTGATCTCTCCACATTCTATGACTGAAGTATGTGATGTCTGCAGCAATAGTCTTACCATCAAGTTCTGAAGGTTAACAAAGAGCGATGTCAATATCGTACAAAGCTTATAGGAGGGTCTATGGGACCCTACCCACAAACAACTGGGAAAGGAATAACCCATGTCTCGCAACGGGCTTTTTATTTGATAGCTTTTGGTATCTTGGAAATTCAGTGTCCCAGTTATAGGGCAAAAACATTTAATGTCATCTTTTATGTGTGTGCTTGTATACATTTAGGGAGTATCTTTAGTAGAGGATTTCTATAGAGCATCTTCAGACATCTTAGAGTTACTGATCCTTCTCCACACTCCCTCCTCCTACTCTATCCTCACATCTTCCACACCATTTATCCCTATCTAGTTCATTATTCTCCTGCCTCCTTTATACTTTACCTGTATTCTAGCCCTTTCCCTTTAAATCTGCCTTCCACATGATCACTTACTAGTTTCCTGATCTGTTAGTTACTCTAATTTAACATACTGATCTACAGATCCCAAATTACCATAATATATGAAAGACAATATGAGGCATTTGTCTTTCTGAAACTAGATCACATAGGATGTACATTTAGAGCTCTGTCTATTTATCTGAAATTTTCATTTTTTTTTTTACATAGTCCATTGTATAAATGCAACATCTCATTATTTATCAGTTGCTGGACATCTAGGCTGTTTTTCTTGCCGGGCTATTATGAATACAGGGTCAGTGAATATGGATGGATGAGCAGGTCATCTGTGCAGTAGGACATAGAGTCCTTTGGGTATAAACCCATGGGTGGTATAGCCGGATCATGTGGTAAATCTATTTTCCCATCTTTTTTTGGAAATCTCCACACTGATTTCCACAGTGATTGTACCAATGAATAAGTATTTCCATTTCCTGTAGCCAGGCCAACATTGGTTGTCATTTTCTTTTATTGTGTGATACATTATTTACGATTGTTTAAAGCTTGCCTGAGTATTCAGAAAGCAAAGTCAGCCACAAGCCATAGAAGCCAGGCACACACCTTTAATCCCAGCAGCCAGAAGCTAGAAGGTAGTAGTATACACCTTTAATCCTAGGATTCAGGATTAAGAGGTAGACAGATCTCTGTGAGACCAACGCCACCCAGATCTACACAAGATCGATCCAGTCCTAAAGAGAGACAGCTCACACAACGTGATCTCAGCACCTGGGATCACAAGACTTTAATCCCAGCATTAGGGAGGCACATAAGACAGGAACAAGGTCTCAGTATCAGACACTCGTTCCCAAGCCGCATTGAGGATAGGAAGACATTTGGTCTCAGGGTTCTCCAGCCATGCTGAGGAGAGGAAGCAGGATGAGCCCATTCAGCCTGAGGTAAAGGTAAAAGCTAGGACTGGCTGCTTGCTTTTCTGATCTTCATCTAGACGTTCCAACCGCAACATCAGTCTCTGGTCTTTTATTTTTTTTTTTCCTGTTATAGTTTATTTTGTTTACCTCTAGATACTGTGACTGCATCAACTGAAGATATACTTGTAAAGCTGGGTGGAAGAGGAGAAGAGTGGCAATTCCCACAAAAAAGAAGGGAGGCGTGGAGGTTTGACGTTTGACACGGCTTCTCCAGTATCGCAGTGGATACACACTTTAAAATTCTCCTTCACTAACCACAAAGATTCTGAAGTTCCCTGTCAGTCAGAACAAAGGTAACTAAGGATCCCAGATATAGGTAAACTTCAGTACTGAACTTTGGAAAACTGGAGGGGGACTTGGTGGCAAAGGTCGCATGAAAAGTGACAAGCTAATGTGACCGCACCAATATTAAAAACCATCCTGTGCAAGGTCCCAAGGAAAGAGAACGTAGGCAAGCTACAGATCTGACAGTAAACAACCAAGGAGCTCTCCGCCTCAGCAGTTAAAGGGCCAAAAAAGCTTTAACAACCCAACCTATAAAAGAGGGAGTAGTATGGGTATCCACTTCCACGACGGGAATGCACTGGTGTCCTGAACACATGCAGCAAGCTTGGTAGACTAACTGAAAAGAAAACCATAAGGCTGTGATAGGGAACACACACCGGCACTGAACAGCGGGCATCCGTTGGGTTTGCTACCACTCACAACTGTGACGGATACAGCAGACCTGACCGCACTATGTTAGTAACTCTGGATACACAATTATCGAGTATGAAAATTCTAACACACATATCACCATAGCATCTTTCATATTTCACGAAACAACAAATGACACTCACTTCCGATGTCCGGCCTCAGCTTTCTGTCGTATTCTCTCAGCAGTTTGTTGAGAATCAGCGTCACATCAGTGTCTTGTGACTTGGGCGCCAAGACCCACTTCTGGTTGGGTGGAGACTCCTCGTTTTCATCCTCTTCCACCCTCCTGGACCTGCAATTGCCGTAATATAATAAGACACGTACGTAAGATGCAACCATTCCAGAAAACTCCTTAAATCGGCTCGTCTAAGTGCTACTAAAAGAGGTGGAAAGTCCTCCGTGTCTTCCGGCTAAAAGAGGTAAAACGCAAACTAGGAACCATCTTCTCATAGGACTGATGCAATTGCTGTTGGCAGAAAGCCCTGCCCCGCTTAAACTAGAAACAGGGCGATGAGTGAATTGATGCCAAAATGGCCAATGGAAAATAGGTGCCTTCTATCTTGCCGAAGTCAAACACACTTCAGAATACTTTATAGTATTGTTTCTAAGTCACACCAGGTCTGTGGGAGGAGGGAGCAGCTTTTACAGAAGAGTCTCATTGGAAATAAATGACCACCATTGTCCGTTCTGTGTGGCCTGGACTGTGGGAGACTATGTGTGGGCATTCTGAGGTGGCCTAATTTGCTGGCACTCAGCATGGGGACAGCCAGGAGACGTGTTAGTTGATGAGTGCAGAATGTCCCCTGGCAATTTACACACCTTGATCACCCAAACTGCTTCATCTCTTTCTCAGCAGGCTTTAAGAATTAAATATTTCTAGTATGTCTTCAACACTCCAGGCTTTTAAGTGACTCCCAGTGAGAGCCTGCACATCTCTGACCTTCTGTCCGGCTCTGCTAATCACTGCAGCCATTCTGCAGAGTGACCCATGCTTACAGGAGCTCTTGTGAGGAGAAACCTCTCTGAGTGAGGCCCACCCAGTCATAGCACCTGGGGCGTGGAAAGAAATCTTTGTTCCTTGACACAGTACTTCCTCTAGTGTGGGATGATGCCTCTGAATCTTTTTTTTTTCTATTTAAATTTGAAACAAGGTTGTTGTACATGTCAACCCCAGGCCCCTCACACTCTCATCCTCCCCTATCACCCCAACCAAACCCCAGCCCATCTCCTTTCTGCTCCCCAGGGAGAGTGAAGTCTTTCATGAGGAGTCTTCAAAGTCTGTCACATCATTTGGAGCAGGGCCTAGGCCCTCCCCCATGTGTCTAGGCTGAGAAAGTATCCCCTTATGTGGGATGGGCTCCCATAATCCATTTGTATACTAGGGATAAATACTGATCCATTACTAGAGGCCCCACAAACTTCCCAGTCCTCCTAACTAACACCCAGGGGTTCTGGGTCAGTCCTCTGCTGGTTTCCCAGCTATCAGTCTGGAGGACATGAGCTCCCCCTTGTTCAGGTCAACTGATTCTGTGAGTTTCTCCAGTCTGGGCTTGACCCATTTGCTCATCATTTCACCCTCTCTGCAACTGGATTCCAGGAGTTCTGCTCAGTGTTTAGCTTGGGTGTCTGCTTCTGCTTCCATCAGCTACTAGATGAAGGCTCTAGGATGGCTTATAAGGTAGTTGCCAATCTCATTATTGTGGAAGGGCATGAAAAGTAACCTCTCTGGGCATTTCCCTAGTGCCAGATTTCTCTTTAAACCTATAATGACTCCCTCTATTATGGAATCTCTTTTCTTGTTTTCTATTCTTTCCCTGTCTCAATCTTCCTGGTCCCTCATGCCCACCTCTTCCCTCCTCTTCTCCCCTTCATTCTCTTAACTCCCTCTCCCCTCTCTCCATACTCCCAATTTGCCTGGGAGATCTTGTGGTATGTACTTATTCATATGTGGATTTTAGACAGAGAGCAAAGGATCGCCAGCCTACAATTCATACCGACAGAAAAGCTAGGAAACAAGGAAGACCCTAAGAGAGACATACATGGTCCCCTGGAGAAGGGGAAAAGGACAAGATCTCCGAAGCCTCTGAATCTTGGAAGAAACAAAACCCCTGTCCTTGTTAGTGTATGTGTGTGCCTAGATGCCATTGCTCTAAAAGAGGGTGTGAGGGGATGCACTTAGGGGGATTTGTCCTGACTGGGTACAGCTCATTTCCGTTTTGGCTCCCAGACAGGAGTCCATTGGTAGCTCCACACCAAGGTGCTCGTCCTTGGGCATGTTAGTTTCCTAAAGCTAACAGGGAATCCATGAAAAGTAGAATCACTATAAAATTCACTCCTTCATCTTCACTCAAATATGGGGCATGCATAAATGAATATGCACATGCCAATTCTTATTTGCGTCAGTCTTGTGCATGTGTTCACAAGCTATGGCTGACGGGAGCAGCGGTCCAGCAGTCTGAACCCAAATTCATGCATGCCGTCTTGCCTTTACTGAAGATGGGTCCTCCGGGACTCCCAGAGCACACCAAAATCTGAAGATGGTGAAGTCCACGCATGAAATGATGCTTTATTTTACACATAATGTTCACAAATGCTTCCCATCATCCTGACGTGACTAGTCCACGCAACTGTTAAGTAAACAGTCATTATAAGGCATTGGCTAGGAAATGAGGACAAAAAAAATCCTGTGCATGTTCAGTAATATCCCAGTCGACAGCTGCTTAAAGCTGTAAATGTGAACCGTGTGGATATGAGAGCACAGCTAGGCACGAGTGCGTGTGTGAGTGTGTGAGTGTGTGCGTGTGAGAGTGCGTGTGTGAGTGTGTGTGTATGTGTGTGTGAGGGTGTGAGTCTGTGTGTGTGAGTGTGTGTGTGAGTGTGTGTGAATATGTGTGAGTGTGTGCATGTGTGAGTGAGTCTGTGTGTGAGTATGAGTGTGCGTGAGTGTGTGTGTGTGCGAGTGTGTGAGAGAGTGTGTGAGTGTGTATGAGTGTGTGTGAGAGAGAGTATGTGTGAGTGTGTGTGAGTGTGTGTGCATGTGTGAGTCTGTGTGTGTTTGAATATGAGTATTGTGTGAGTGAGTGTGAGTGTGTGTGAGAGTGTTGTGAGTGTGTGAGTGTGTATGTGAGTGTGTGTATGCGTGAGTGAGAGTATGCGTGTGAGTGTGTGTGTGTGATGAGTTTGTGTGTGTGTGAGGGAGTGTATGTGTAAATGTGTGTAAGTGCATGTGTGAGTGTGAGTCTGTGTGTGTATGAGTGTGTGTGTGTGTGTGTGTGTGTGTGTGTGATGTTGATAATGAGTTGGGTGGAATAGCTTTTGCAATTAAGCTTTTCCTAAACTGGTCTGGAAGTGAACTGATGCATGAATACCTCACTAGCTAGAGGATTAAAATAAGCTATCCATAGACGCCAAAACTGTTGCGCGTTTTACTTAAGCTCAACATTTGCCACCAAGAGGGGCTTAGGATATTTGGTGTCTCCACGCCACAAGGGGAAATGCACTTCAGTACCTATAAAACTGCATTTGTACAATGGTTATTATAAGATTTCAAGTATTTTATGTAGTTGGAAGCTGTATCAGCAATGCTAACAGTATTGCCTTACAAATGCACAATAAAATAAGTATTTTAAAAAGCATGAATCACTTGGGACAGCAGATAGCCACACACTGCCTCTAAGACCTAACAAATTATCCCAGAACAAAGATACCTAGGGACTGTGGAAATGAGTAGATAGCTCATCCAAGTGAGAAGGAGGCTTCCCCAGACCCCTGCTACACGCCTATCTCTCTCTTTCTCCCGCCCTCCCTTTCTTGTCTCCCTCGGGCCTCCTCGTGGGCTGTCCATCTACTCCACCACTGCAGAAGCAGAAGGTCTACAGCCCCATGGTCCACACTGCCCCAACTCGCTCCTCTGTGTTAACTGCACTCCTATACTATGCACAGTCCCAGAAAAGCTGGCTACTTCAAGGGCAGGTATTTTACAGAGTCCCATTCTCCCTCTAGTGGTGAGAAGCATTACCTGAAATTGCGTAAGCTTCTTCCTGAGCCTCAGGGCAGGTGAGAGTTCTAGGATTAGGGCAGGGGAAGCAGGGGGTTTCTCCTCTCCTACGTGGAACCCAGCCACAAAGCTGGCACAGGCTGCCTGAGAAGTCCCTGCTCCTCAGCTGCCAGTGCTGTGTGTCTCCCAGTCCTGAAGATGAACCCTGGCCCCGAGGAAAACCTGTCTATCTCACCTCAGAGGACCCACTAGCAGGTGGATGAGACAGAATTTCCTTTCCCCTTCAGATTTCTACATGGGTTATATATAACCTCCTGAGCACGCCGCTGCTTGGATTGCTGGATCCTAAACAGCATTGCTGCAATTAGCTTTTCCTTAAAATTGAAGCAAACGCATGCTCTATCCCCAGACAGTGCCTCTGGCCCTTATACCTTCTCTTCATCAGAATGACAGAAACAACATCCGAAGGAGTTTTCAACTTTCAAACAAACTCCTGGACCTCAAAAATCAGCAAGCATCTTCAAAATATCCAAGTGAGGCACCACGTTTTCCTGTGTAAAGCTTGGCCGTGGGTGTCAGGGGTGGGGGAGGCACTCCCATTACAGAGCCACAAGGAATCCTGTCAGAGCCTACCTAGGGAGCATCCATACCAGCAAGGCCCCTTGAATACCAAAGAGAATCCTTGCAGAACTACAATAGATTGAGAGATGGATGGACCATCAATTATTTTATGTTTGTAAAACGCATTTAAAAAAAAACACCTCTTCAAAAGTGAGACCTATAGCAATGAAATAAGTACAAGATGGGTTCTTTTTAAACTGAGATGCAATCATAATTACCAAGACTGAAAGCCCAGACAGAGAACATATAACATCAGTACATGTTCGTTGGTTGGAAAGGTAAGATGAGGACTCCCAAGATATTGTCATGTTTGGGAATCTGCAGAAACCAGACTATCAGCACCTCTCCTTGCAGAAAGGTAACTATCTATAAAGCTACACCATTGATGGAGCCCTGAACTGCAAGCAAGGTTTTTGAGTGAGTGGCTATAGGAAGGGACTCACTGATGTGACTCATTGACGCTTCTGGTGGTGTCTACTCTAAACTGAGGTCCTGCCAGGCACTTTTCTATTGCATTGCCTAGCCCCCTCCTTGGGCAAGAAGAAACTTTAGTGGAGAGGCCCCCCCTTTCCTGAGTGACCAAGTCTCCAATGTCAATTCAGCAAGGGCAAATTCAGGAGGATAGGCTTTGGCCCTGGGAAGCCGGCCCCTCATAGTTTTGGGGAGCTGCTAGGGTGGTTTCTTTTCTTGTTTTCTTTCTTTCTTTTTTTTTTTTTTTTTTTTTTTTTTCTATTTCACAAATGTGAATGAAAATGAAAGCCCGTGATGGGGACAGGACAGGTGACCCACAGGGACAGCTGCTTTCCACTTTGCCTTCTGACTCAGTTCTGGGAACTGGGTAGGGAGCCCTCTGACTCCTAGGGTGAGGATAGGGAAAGCAGTCAGGGATTTCCCAAGCCCAGGGTAGTCTGCAGACTGGAACCAGAACACCAGTCCCTGAGACGGAATTAAACCTTGTCCGCATCTCTAGTTGTGTTTATGGCAACAGGCTTTAACCCTTCCGTTACCACATCCCTTCTCATGAGCCCTCCTCTGTCTGTAGAGTGCTTGTGAGTTTCTGTTAGCTGACTGGTGCTGGTTTTGGGTATTCGCAATGAGGCAATTTCCCCACAGCTTCAGGAAGAAGCTCCCATGTGAACCACAACCCGATTCTTTTTTAGAGTCAGAGGCGGTGTAGGAGCTGGGGGAGATGCAGGGTGCTTCCTAACCACCTGCCCCAGCCCCATCCAACATAGGGTGGTTGAGGAAACAAAATTCCCGAGATCGGGGTTTCTTTTCAGTGATGAAATGGATATAGCGTGTTAACCCATGTATGTCAGAAAGCCCTTGGGTAGCTGGCAAAAGAAACAGATGAGGAGAAAGATAAGGCCACTGCCTAGTCATTTTGATTTCCAGATTCCCTTAAAACCACCACATCCTAGCACCACTGGGGCAGTCCCCACACACACCAGGGGCTGTGTCGGCCTTGGAGAGGGTCCCGGGGAAGACCTACAGGTGAGGCGCTGGAACCAATCCTCTCCTGCAGCCCAGCGGACGGCGCGCACCCGGGACTGGTGGCCGGCAGACAGCGCCCCCCGTCGCCCTCCCGCCCCCGCCGGTCTCGGGGAACGCCTGGAAGCCACTTACCGAGCATGCAAGCCCGAGAACAGACAGAGGAGAAGCAGCAGCTTCGCAGCCATGGTGCTCCGGGCGTGGGTCCGAGGCCTCTGCCGGGCGCGGCTTTCTCTGATCTCCGGCTCTGGCGCCTCGGCTGCCACCGGCTGCAGCGCCCGGGGTTCGGGCGGGCGGGGAGGGACAGGTGTCAGCTCCGAGCGCCGCGTCCCCGACGGTCCCGGCTCCGCGGGGTACACGCGGGATGTGTCCGCGCCCCGGCGGGCGCTCTGGGCAAGCCCGGCGAAGGGGGTGGGGGGCAGCAGGTGGCGGGGCGCCCTCCTCCCGCAGCCGGAGACCCACGGGCCGCCTGCCCACTGCCCGGACTGGCTCGGGGGCGCTGAGCTGGGGCCGCTGCGCTCGGAGGCGGGGCGGGAGGTCGCCGCTGCTCTGGCGGTGCCCGCCAGCCGCGGCGGGGAGGAGTTTCCCCCAATTAGCGCGCTTGGCAACGCCGGCGGGGCGAAGGCAGCGAGGTTTGAATGGACTCGGAGTTGGAGGTCGGGAAGGGGGCGGGGCTGGGGAGAAGGAGAGCTTGGGGATCCCGCAAGGAGGCGCAGAAAGGGCCTGGGGACTGGCCCGTGTCACCGATGGAGTCCCGGGCACGAGTAGCTCTTCTGCAGCGCACCTATCCCTGTTGCCTCCCGTCTCTTAGGGACGCCATTGCAAGTAGGTGACATGGTTTGCCAAAAGGCAATCTTCTCCAGTGTGCTGCTTGCTTACCTGAACTCCCCCTGGTGCTTGTACAAATGGCTTGCTGGAAAGTCCCAACAATGCACCCTTTCTCTCTAAAAAAGAGAGGCAAAGACATATCTGCAATTAGTCGAAGAGAAATGGTTAATTAAGGTCAGAGAGGAGAGTCCAAAGCAAAGAGTCAGAAAGCAAAGGTCTCTCCGTGGAGTTGGAACTGACGTTATTTTCGTATTACAAACTGAAAATTGCCTATTTTTTATTTGTATGATGTCTTAGAAAGCTAATCTTTCACCATGCAAGTATTAGCTTCAACACAAATAAGAATTCTGTTTTCCTAATTTAAAAAAACAAACTTATTGTTAAAAAAAAATACATTTTCAGCCACTATTCATAGAAACATGACAATGTCTTTAATATTGACTGCCATGAGGTACTATCCTTCCATCAGTCTTCCAGGGTAATTATGAGAGGATCTATACCTGCTTGCAGGAATCCATCAGGATAGGGGGCCCATGGATTGTTGGCTCTCCTTGAGGGAAGGAGGGGTTGGGAAAGCCTCGGAACCCTCAGCTGATTTCCAGCCACTCCTCCCAGACTTTGTATGCAACTTTGCCCTCATTATCAATAGCCTATATACTATATGAGCCTGGGAAGGAGGTGAGGAAGCCATTACCATGTTAAGTAAAGATTTTGCAGTTTGGTTGTTCACACGAGATCCGGTGAGTAACTGGTATCTGTCATCTGTAAGTACTGCCAATAAGCTCCGATTTCTCAAGGTGAGCTGTACTGGGGTGAACTTTAGTTTGTTGTTAGGGTTCAGGGGGAGAGTGTTGACTTTGTGCATATTTCCGGAAAAAAAGGAATTTTAGCCACCGGACACATAAGCATTGTCATAAAATGCAGAGAAAATCAGGCTGAAGCTCTTGGGGATTCCCTTCTTTGACAGGTATGAGATGTGAGCCCACACGAAGCTGGAGACTGGTTTTTTTGTTTTTTGGTGGCTTTTTTTTTTAATTGAAATTTGCAACAAGCTTGTTTTACATGTCAATCCCAGTTCCCTCCCCCTCTCCTCCTCCCAACCCCCATCCCATCCCCTTTCTGCTCCCCAGGGAGGATGAGTCCTTCCATGGGGAGTCTTCAAAGCCTGTCATATCATTTGGAGCAGGGCCTAGGCCCTCTCCCAGACACTGTTGTTAACAGTATAGTTTTTAACTAAAGACTATGCTGCCATTGTCATCTTCCTGCCTCCATGGGGACTTGGGCTCACACAGCTCACCCCAGCTAGGCCTTTTGCTAGCAACCTCCTTTGCCCACACTTATGTAATAAGTAAGAATGTCTGCGTTCTTTGGAGATTCCTAACAGCCAAACCCTCCCTTCTTCAATCGACTACAAAAGTCTCCCTTCATCTCTAATTTCTGCACCACACCATGGAGCATGTCATAAAGCAGGCAAAGGGTGGTGCAGTATTATCTCCAGTCTTCACAAATGCAGTCATGTTTTCAATCTCCTCTCTGGAAACTGGTTCCAAGATCCCTGGGAATGCTAAATCTGTCATAGAAAACGTATTAAGATTTCCATAGACCTCCCACATGGTTTAAGACAGCTCTAGATTATTTGTGATGCCTACTATGTATAGATACCATGTAAATAGTTGTTATAATTGTTGAGGGAATAAGATAAATGCCTGTCTGATACAGATATACTTTTTGTTTTTTAAGAAAATAGTTTCCATTCAAGTTTGTTTGCACCAAAGGGTACAGAATCCACACATACAGGAGGTGCATGTCATCACCACAAAATTGCTCTAAAAATATTCTGCAAGAAAACTGAAAGTAATTGCAACAGTCCTTCCTTTTCCTTTCTCTTGCTTTCATTTTTTTTTTTTTTTTTGACATAGTTTCAAGAACATAGGCGAAAACAGTGGCAGGCATGGTTCTGTGGCAGCCCAGAGTCAGTGTGGTTGATTCATTAGGTTCTCACAGCATAGTTCCACCTCACAGGTAGAACAAGGTTCTGGGAGCTTAAATGGCACCCCAGTAGTCCTCCTCAGTCACTGCATCATCCACTGTGTGTCTGAGCACAAAGCTAGGGAGATCCTCACTGCTTTTCCCTGCAAAGCTGTATTCTCACCATGCCCCCCCACACACACACACGCACGACAGGTTTATAATCTATTGTACAGTACAGACAGACTGGCACTCGGGGAGTTTTGCAAAATGTCAGCATAATGAGAAGTGTCCTGGGATCTCATGTGTCTGTATTTATTGCAAGCTGTCAGTCAAACAGAAGACTTGAGACCTTTGCACAGCCCCACGCTGGTGGAGTTTATTCTTCTCTTTCCTGCGTGGGTTTGATGTGCTATTATTATGAACGAGTGTGACCTGACCTCTTCTGAAGTTTGGAGTGCTTTTGCTCCACTTACTGGACACAATGGGCAAGCTTGACAGAGCTGAATATTTTCCTTTAGAAAGCCTCATGGTACCGCCTGGGGGGAAAATATTTTATGCTAAATGAGTCAGGAGGGTTGACATATTCAAAGCAAGCTTTCTGAACATCAGTATGGAAGCAAATGCAAGGTCAAGAATCATCAAAACACCAGCTGTTAACCTTTGTTTTCTTTCCTCCCTTGCCTAAGCTGACTAGGCTGGGGTGCTTTGCAGAGCATGCTCAGTGTATACCCTCCTTGATTGCCCGCCTTTCTGTCTTCAGCACCTGAGAAACTGAACAGCTCAATTTGGGTGAGAAGAACTCACTTTCCCCCTCCTAAGCACAAAAAAGAAGGAAAATAAATAGCAAAACATAAAACTCCGAGGCGGGGGGGGGGGGGCCGGAGGGAGTGGTTCCTCATCCTAAGACATAAGGCTTGAGAGGAGATCTGCAAAACTCAAAACTGGAGAACTGACAGTTCAGGCATCCAAGCAGCTACGCTGTTTGGGGAAGAGCTGGACCATTAGAGCAGCCTGTGGGCCTAGCTACAGCTCCTCTCTGCAGGAGGTGGGAAAGTCTGAGAGGAAGCTGGCTGCCTTAGCTCCGAGATCCTCTTGTGGCTTCTTGGAGAAATACCTCTCAGGATTCCCTCTGCAACTTCCAGTGCCAGGGAGCAAAACCAGCCTGATATTTCAGGTACCTAGACCACATCCTCAGCTCATCATTGCCGGGGGCTTTCTGAGGGTTTAGTTTGAAACAAAACCTCTCTTGTCCCACAGATTACACTTCCAAATTGTGTTGTGATGTTTCACGCTTTATGAACAAATGTTCCACTAGATCAAAAATTGTTAGTGAGGATAAGATTAATATGAGAAAATGCACTAACCTTTATAGCATAGGGCCCTTGCCTTTTAATGCATATTTAATGCATGTGTACACAGTAGGTACACAGGGATCACCTGTCTACCATCTACACGACACTATCCAGAGTCTATCATCCCAGTGCCTGGGCTCCAAAGGCTACCAGTATGCGAGCCTTGCCTGCTTTTGCACCTGACATCGAACAACCAGGAAACACGCTCTAAACAATCTCTTATTTCGTACCTCGTGAGCTGTGCCTATGCTGCTGTACACTCAGCCATGATTGCATACATAGTACTAGTTGACTAGGAGAGTACCCCATCCCTTATTTATTAGGATGAAGGACAATCCTGTGTCTGTCCTCTAGTGCAAATATGTGCTCATTTCTCTGGTCATTTGACTCAAAAAGAATCTCTAGAACAAACGGAAGGCGTTTGTTTACTGGTAATAATAATGATTAGAAAAATTACCAGATATGCGTAAAGCAGTGTGTCCCTGGACCACCACTTTATATCAGCTTTTTAAAAATGTAGCATTGCTGTTCTTTGTTTACATATAATTTTAACTTGTATTGAAAATAGATTTTTTCACATAATATAGTCTGATCAGTTTCCCCTCTCCCAACTCATCCCAGATCCTCCCCACACTATCCCCTACTGACCCAAATCCACACCCTTTATTCTGCCTCAGTAGAATACAAACAGGCATATAAAAAAAAATAACAAAATAAATCCAGTCAAAAATAGACAAAACAAATAAACAGAAAAAAAAAAGAAGCAAAGGAAAAAGCACAAGAAGCAGAGACACAGACTTTCACACGGAGAGAAAATCTATTAAAATACAGAATTGGATAAAAGGAAAAAGAAATTGTGGTATATTTATACATAGAATATTACTCAGCTGTTTAAAAATGCCATTGCAAAATCACAGGTAAATGGATGGAACTAGAAAATAATCATTCTGAGTGAGGTAACTCAGAGCTCCAAAGATGAATATATGGATGATGGTTTCTGAGAGTTCAGTGAGCAGACTACAATCCATATATATAGCCACAGAGCTTAACTATAGAGTTAAGGGACTAGGAGAAGGGAAGGATCTTACTGGGACAAGGAAAAACAACAACAGATAGATATAGCTCACTTAGAGCAGGGGTGGAGGAAAACACGAGAAAAGGAAGAGGACCAGACATGGGGTGGTAGGGAAGAGGTGGGCAAGGGAGAAAATCATGGGGGACAAACAACTAAAACTGGGGGCCATTTGAGCGGCTGTTTGGAAACTAAAATAGTAGAAGCTTCCTTCCCACATATGAAAGAAATCTAAATGCGATCACCAAATGATGGGGGGGGGGGGAGATAAAGCCACAAGTAGACATCTCTCATGACCAAATGAAATCCCAAGTTCCAGGAATGGATCAGACCTAACTGAGTTGTTGACCAAATGAATCCCACAGGAGCCCCCAAACAACTCATGCTATTGCTAAGGTTATTTATTAGCTAGCCCGATTGCTGGAGACAATACCTTCATATCTCATTGAATGTGGAGAAGATGGGTGAACTGGTACCTCACCATTGCCTTCACTCTTACTGATTAGTGTGCATTTTACTGGAAGATACTCTACATACTACAAAAAAGAGAAGAGGTAAAAATCAATCAAGCTACCAACCCTTCATTCTTCAACGGTGACCTGACGGAAGAAAGGTTGTGGGAGTAACCAGCTGCTGTCTGATTGGCCCACTTCATGAGATAGTACCTACGCCGACACAACTCAGGTGGCCAAGAATCTGAGACTCGATAGGCCATGGACCTCGGAGAAAACCAAATACTGCTGTTCTGCTAAAGAAACATAGCAATAGAATGACTCCTAATGGCATCTCTGCTACACTCACAGATCAGAATCGTGCTCAGTCCTCACCGGAGAGACCCACGATCGGACAAAGTGCAGAGTGAGAGACCTTGGAATATTCAGCCTTACACAGAATGTCTCCTTCCAATCCCTCCCCTCAGGGCTCAAGGAACTCCTCTCAAAACAGGATGCAGAAAGATTGTAAGAGCCAATGGGAATGGAGGGAGACCACCAAAACAAGACCGGCCAGACTGGCTGACGTACACAGAAACAGACTGGCAGCGTCCAGCAGGACCTGACCGGTCTAAGTCAGGTGGAGTCCCAGTGCTAAGAGGGAAGTAGCCACAAGCACCCATCCCTAACCAAAATGCTATCTCTAAGTGTCAACTGCTCACAAAGGAAAAATAAATTTTCTTCTCATGGAGTCTCACTGGGTATACACACAACTATTAAGAGCAGGCCCCATGCCCAGCAGTAGATGACCAACATAAAACTAGCTCACTGGAATTTTTGGAGGTTCTTCGTCACATAATCTTTGCCAGGGTATTTTTTTCCTTTCAGGTCTTTCGTATAGCATGTATATTATGGTTTGCAGTTTTGTGTACTTATGGGATATCTGTGTGTGTAGACATGTATGTCTGTGTGTGGGTTATATTGTTCTTTTTCTTTTCTTCTGTTTGTTTGTTTTCTCCTATTCTGGCTTATTCTTCCTTTGTTTTATTATTATATTTTAGATGCCATTAATTTTCTAATAAGAGAAGGGTAGGATGTGGATATGGTCGGAGAGGAAGTTGGGAGGATCTGGGAGGAAACAGGGAAATTGTAATCAGAATATATTATATTAAAAAATGTGTTCAATGAAAAAGAAAGACACTGATCACTCAAAAGAAATAAAGATATTGAATGTAAGGCGGCAAGAAACAACCCCGTGGGAATCATTAACATGAACTCATTACTTCTCATGCACTGCAGGACACAGCAACTGCTATTACAGTGTATGCCTACATATTATAGCTCTGCTGGCTAAAGTCTCTGAACAGCCAGGGAGGCTTCAGAACCATAATTAGATCTTGTTTGTGAATTGCTCTTCATGGAAAAAAAAAACAACCCAAAAACCTAGGGATAGATTTTGAATTAAAGGAGTTAAAAGGAAGCATGAGGGATTCTGGGAAGTCTTGTCAGTGCAGCAAGAATGCATGCGGGAAACAATCAAAGGTGAAGACCATGCTAGCCAGCTTGATTGTGGCTATCATGTGATTGTGCAGAGGAATTTCAAGCCATCATAGTGTAGGCCATAAATACATACATTTTGTTATATCTAAATACAGCCAGAAAATGAGTTTAGGTCAAAAATAGAGGAAGACACAAATAACTCTAAAGTCTACAGAGAGTCCACTTGATGAGGCTCTTGTCTGAATCTTGGATCACTTCAGAACAAAAATAAATAATGACAATTATGAATTTAAAGGCATTGGTTAAAACAAGGAGGCATGAGTCTAAACTGCAGATAATCACAGAGCCGAGGGAAAGTACCTTGCAATTATAACATAACCAACTAATAAATACTGAGCAGCATTCGAGCTGGAGATCGTTGTTGTGCAGCCAGCTGTAAGAATTGCTATTGCTGTTATTGCATAAAACTAAAGTAGTTAAGTGCTCTCAAATAATTTCCCCAAAGAACAGTTAACATTTGAAAGAATAAAAAGAGTAGCTTTATAGTAGAGAGAGCTGGCAGGCCGCTGCTTAATGCAAAGATCAATGTGATCGAACAGGATATATTTACCCAATGCAGCACCAAGAGAAGCCGCGCTGTCCAAAAATACTCAACCTGCATTTGACCATGAGGCGACAGCAGACAAAGACTCTGTTTTGCTAAAACTTGTCTCTCCATAGTATAATGATGCTCTGAAATATGAAGAAAGGCCAAAGAATTCCTCAGGTCAAAAAACAGAAATAGCAACTAGAAAATGCTATCCATGTTGAACATGTTACTGGAAAAGTCAGATTGAATTGTGCATTGGAAATGATGAACTATTTTTAATGTTATTCTCACAAGTTTCTTTGTAAGTTTCTGGACAGTTTAGATAGAGACTAGCATTTTCTATAAACCGCACGTGATCATTCGTCTTTGTGAATATGAGGGCTGATTCATAAGTGATATTAAAATGGTAAATTTAAAATTATAAAAATTAACTTGAACTGTATTTCAGTCTTAAAGAGGGATGGTCACGTCAGCGGGAAGGGTGGTTTTTCTGCCAGCTGGGCTTCTCCACTCCCCAGATTCTGATTCCCAGGACCCAACCCTAGGCTCCCCACCTTCAGCCTGACCAGCAGTGCTGCTGGGTGCTGCCTACAGACCACACCAGTCTGAAGAACAGGAAGGCTGGGGAGGGGCACTCAGATCTCCCTGTAGAGCGGAAATAGAAGTGATTTCATGGAGTGGACTGGGGCGGGGGGAGTTGGGCACCAGGAACATGAGGGATGGTGGTACTGAAAGAGATGGCTGGAAAGAGGGGAAGAGTTTAGAGGTCAGGTAGAATCCTGGTGCAAGGTAAACTCCCAGTAATCTATATGGATGATGCCAACTAAGACTCCTAACAATAGTAGATACATTGCCTGAACTGGCCGTCTCCTGTGACCAGAAAAGACTTCCAGTAGAGACAATGGGACAGCAACCCAGCCATATAACCTTAGACCTACATTCTGTCCTGCCTATGGCGTGCACTGGTATAAGGGTCACATAGAGATCGTGGGAGTGGGCAACCAATGACTGGCCCAGTCTTAGACCCATGACATAGAGTGAGCCCACTCCTGACACTGTATTGAGTGCCAGGACCCGGAAGCTGCATGGCCCAGAGACCTAGGATACAACCAAACATGATTAGAGGGGAGGGAAAGGCAATAAATTGATGCCTAACAATATCCTGCTGTACTCATAGATTGGTGCTTAACCCAGTTGTCATCAGAGAGGCTTCATCCAGCAACTGAGAGAAGCAGATGCAGACATACAGCCAAACTTTAGACCCAGCTAGAGGAAAGTAAGAATGTAGGAGTTTTAGGAGCCCAAGAAGTCAAGGACACACACACACACACACACACACACACACACACACACACACACACAAATCAACTAACCTGGGCTCATAGTGGCTCACAGAGACAGAACTGACAATCAGGGAGCCTGCATGCAACTGACCTGGGCTCTCTGAATATATGTGACACTGTGTAGCTTGGTCTTCTTGTGGGACTTCTAACAGTGGAAGCAAGGGCTGTCTCACAGGAGCCTTACCATAAGGTCAAGCACCACGAGTGTTAACTGGAATGTTCCCCAAATGCCATTTCGGTAACTCTAGAGCCTTAGCTTGGTGCTCTTGGAAGGCGGAGGAGCCTTTGAGAGGTAGAGACATGTGGAAAGACTCATGTCCTTGAGGACTTAGCGTTCCTAGGGTGAGTGGAGCTCAGGTCCTCCTTCTCTATGCTTCACCTTAGCCATGGAGTGAGTTGGTTGCCCCTTTGTGGTGTGTGGCCTCCCCACGCATGCACTCAAAAGAGATCATGAGCTGAGACCACCAATACTGTGAGTCCAGATACACTTCTTCCATTTCTTACAGTGACACGGCACTGAGCAGCGTAGAAGGCAATCTGGGTGAAGGAAGAGGTCTGTCATGCTTGCATTACAGACCCATGAAAAAAAAAATCACAGAAGAGGCCTGTGGTTAAAGTATACACCTTTAACCCTAGCAATCCAGACCAGAGCCAGGCATATCTTTGTGAGCTCAAGGCTAAGCTGTTCTACATGGCATGTTCTAAGCCAGCCATAGACCTGTTCTCAAAATCAAATTTCCGAAAGAACCACACATTTTAAAAGTATGGCTTCATTTAATGGATTAATGGATTAAGAAACAAAATCCAGCTAGGCGTGGTGACACAATTTTAACCCCGCACTTGGGAGGCAGAGGCCAGAGAATATCTGTGAGTTAAAGGCCAGCCTGATCTATATAGTAAATTCTGGAATAGCCAGAATTGCATAAAAAGGTTATTTCAAAAAAATTTACATCTATACTTTTATTCTCTAAAAGAAAGATGGAGAAAAAAATCTGTTCCAAGCAAATAGGGCCAGGAAGCAATTGGGCCTTGTTATACTAATATCTGAAAAAACAGGCTTCAAATCGGAATCAATTAAAAGAGATTTTAAAAAAAATGTCCTTATCAAGGGATCAGTTAATCAAGAAGATTTTACTATCCTAAACTTAGTCTCCAAATTCTGGCTCATCAATTTCATAAAATGAGTGGTATCATACAGTTAGACTTAGAAACACAGATTAATTACAACTCAGTAATAGTGGGCAATTGTGTCACTCCCCATTTTCCAAAAGACAGGTCATGGAGACACAAAGCAAACATAAAAATGTCAGGATTAAATGACTTCACACAACAAATGGCCCTAACAGATAACTACAAACAATTCCTCCCAAACACCAAAACAATACCCATCTCCTCAGCACCCCAAGGAAGCTTTTTTAAAATATGCCTTATAGTAGGACATACACCAAACCCTTTGAAATGGTGAAATATTATGAAAACCTGAAGCATCTCCATGGATCACGTCTGACCACAGAGCGAAAAACTCAAACTCAGCAGCAAATAAATGTTCAGTAATTATAAAAATTCATGGAGATTAAACAACTCATTACTGAATGACAAACAAGTCAAAGAAGAAATTAAGGAAAGATATCAAAGCATTTCCAGAACTAAATGAAAACACAGCGATACCTCTGGGACACTCAATAACAAGAGCTCTACGAGGGAAATTTACAGCTTTAAGTGCCTGCCTTTAAGAAATGGGAAGACAACACAAATAAAGTGGCTTCATGATGTAACTCAAGAATTTGGAAAACAAGAACAAATAAAACCCAAGTCTGGTAAACAGAACTACATAATAAAAATCAGACCAGAAATTCATGAAATAGAAACAAAGGGGGGGGGGGAAACAGAAGTGAATTTATCTAAGAGTTGATTCGTTGAGACGATAAACAAGATTGTGAGACCTTTTGCCCGGTTAACCAAAAGGAAGGTGACCCAAATGAATGGAATCAGACATAAACAGGAAAGTATCGCAAAATACACCATGCAAATTCATATGCTATAAAGAAGGAGTTAAAGTTGCATTCAACAAGTTGAAATATATTAAAAATGTAAATAATAATAATGTTTAGATTCACCCAAACCCCCAAAGTTAGACCAAGAAGAGATGAACAACATGAGCCAACTCATAGCAAATAAGGAGATCAACACTAACAAAAAGCCACTAGCAAAAGCTCAGGTCCAGATACACCCACAGCAAAATTCTACTAGTTCTTTGATAATTCTATTTTACTAGTTCTTTGATAATTGCATACAATGTATTTTTTTTTATCACATTCACCTCTCCCTCAGTTTCTCCCAGATTCATCTACCCTTCCCAACCTACCTGTGCCCCATTTTTCTTTTAAAACAATCAGGTCTAATCCGTGGTGCTCATTTACAAACTTTGGCATATGTAGCCTCCACTGAAGCGTACCCAACACACCAGAGACTGCACCCTTAGAGAAAATTGACTCTCCTGCTCCTAATAACTGTCAATTATCAATAGCTTCTTACACAGGGGTGGGACTTAAAGGACAAGCTAGGCATAAGACATCCCAGAACAACATTTTCAACACAAAGGAGATTTATTTGTCCTAGAGGGAAAAGGTGAAGGAAATGAGACCAAGACAGGAAATAGAGGATGAGGGAGAAGGGGAAAGGAACAAGGTGGGGGGTGGTATTTGCCCTAGAGGGACAAAGGACTGCCTCTGAGTAAAGACAGGCATGGCCTATATAGGCAAATGAAGTTTATACAGGGAAAGGAGGAAACCCTGTGTGGGGTGAATTGGTTAATCATGTTAATTAGATGAGCTAAAAGGATGCTTTCCATTGCTCAACTTCAAAGTTTTGATGGCTGGACCTTGGTCTTCAGCCTCAGGAAAAGGGAGTGGCCAAATAAGGGACTGGGCCTTGGTGGCTAGCATTAGGAATGTAATTTAATGGTTTAGCAAGGCAGATAGATGGAAGGGGGAAGGGCAATATCTGCCAGAGCCATGTTTGCCACGCTTGGGCTGATTTGAGCCCTTCATTCCCACATTTTCGTATTGAGTCATAAGATGTCAGGTAAGTGAGTGTCCTTCTGTCTGGCTGCTTCCTATTGACATTGGGGGCATTGTTGTTAGAGACACAATGAAGCGATGTTCAGGTTCTGCAGAATCATCCCAGGATAGGGAAGTGTAGTCCATGAGACTCAGCCAAGATGTAGTTACTAAGCTAACAGCCGGGGCTGGCACTCTAGTTGCTGGAGTGGTCTTCAGTCGACTTGGAATCTGCTAGAACTTATTGACTAGAAAGTTTAGGGAAACGTTTTTATCTTGGATGTATAGTTGAAACTTTTAGGCCCGTGGTCTTAGGAGTTAGGAGTCCCAAGACCAGAGAAAGGAGGAGAGAGCCCACCCTTGAGAGTGGGCACTAGGCAGAGAAATCAGGCTGTTGATTAGCAGGAGTACTTACCTGGGGTCTGTTTGAGAGTTCTTTAGAAGAGCCAGGAAAAATTAGACTTAATTGGGGAACAACTGTTACCTGAAAGCAGGGTCTGGTTGTGTTGAGGAGAATATAATTTGAGAGGCTCCCATTACATCAAAATTGTCCTTCCTTCAATGTCCAGGTATGTTGTAAAATTGAGTTATTTTAGGGACATGAATTACCGGGGATGCTCTTGGAAAACGGTGAGAGGGATGGTCTGTAACGTGAACAAACCGAGGCTGAGGAAAGGAAGAAGAATGACATAGAGGTGTCTTTGGCAGCTGTTGCCAGGGTAGAAGGCAAACTGCCAGTTTTGGAGGGAACACTCTTTTCTAGTAAAGGAATAGGGCCTGAAGGAATGAGGAGAAAGGAGTCAAAAAAGGAAAACCTTGAAAAGAGCGACTTAAAGAGAAGTCTGGAGGGGTAGGGTTAAGGTTTGTATATTGGAGCAGGGCATATGTAAGTAAGGTGCCTGAGGAACTGAGAGGGAATGTTAGACTTGTCTTGAATTATTTTCTGGATCCGCATACCTCAAATAACTTCCTCAGGCCCTCATAGCTTACTTAAGTGTAATAATTTTAGCTCTTTATGTACTTAAAATGATTTTCTTAGACCTGCACCACCTATTTAAGATTCTGTGTCCTCAGACCTTTATAACTCATATCATTTATTTTTACTTGATGTGTAAATCTAGTTGTCTATTTTTTATAACCTTTATGAACTCCAAATCTCTTTTTATGTGAAGCTGTCATCAAGGTAAACTGTGCATACGAAATGAACTGGCCAGGCAGCTCTGTGTTTGTTGTTAAAGCTACAGACAGCCATCAGTATCATCAAAGATTGGAGAAGCATAAGTTTGGGTAGGAGTATAATTTAAGTGGCTTTTGCACTAATTAAAATGACAGAGACTTATGTAAACCATTATTTGTGGCTCACATGATTCATTAGAGGCAGAAGCAATCAGTCTTAGGTTGTCATACAAAAGCAACGTTTAATCTTTAGCTGTCACACAGAACAGTATGGCCTTTGACTGCCAGACCCAGGTCTGAGAGGTTTTCCTGTAGAGAAGGATTTGTGAAAACCAAGCTAACTCTGATGAAGCAGAGTACAGTAGTCAGCCCAAGCATGTCCATAGTTTGTGGAGGGTCTTGGCAGGCTTGGGGCAGTCTTTCCCAGTGGATAGCACTACCATAGTCAAGGTTGAATCAGTGGTATGGTGTCCCTTCTGTTTTCTTTGGAGACCTTAAAATATTTTTTGTTTGGGGGGGGGTGTCTCTAACTATTGTGGGAAGTGTTGTATTAAATATTTTAAATGCCATATTCAATAGATCTCTGAAGAGTTTGAGTACCTGTGCCTGTTAAGTATGCCTGATTTTAGGCTTAACTTTAAATTAGGTGGTGTAGTTCAAGGAGAGGATGGAGAAGTGGAAACTCCACAAAAGGGTAGTGGAGACAAGAGACTTTTGGGAATAGAGATCAGAGTTAAGATATGAGAAATTTGGGGATCCTCTCCTCACGTAAGCTGTAGGCAGTTTATGACAGGAAATGGCTAATGAGGAGAGAGAAGGGGCTGGTGAGATGGGGGATGACAGGGCCATGAAGTGTATTGTAACATCTGGAGAGAGACAAGAGAAACCGTTGTAAGCCATACGCATGTAAAGAAACTGTACATCTTCCGGGAGAGAGCGGAGAGAGGAGAAGGATGTTGCTGAGGCCCAGAAGGACCTGAGGGAGCTTCGAGACTTAGCAGACAACTCTTGGAGGGGGGTGAGGAAAGGGTCATGGTGGCCCAGACACTGACCTAAGGAAGCTGTAGTTCCTAGTGGTAGGAGAGGGAAGATGGGTTTGCTTGGGTTATGAGTTATTAAGCAGAATTAGAGAAGCTGATTGGACCATACAGGGCCATGCAGAATGGGCAGGCCTAGGGTCAAATGGATGGCAGAATGGAAAGTGGGAATTTGGCTTTACGAAGGGTGGGGGATGGAAGGTTACTGGGAGTAGCCTTTCTAACCGCTTAACAGCAGAAGTATGGCCGGCAGCAAGTCGGTGGCCCTAATGCTCAGGGGCCAGGGGCGGGAGGTGGGGCTGTTGGTAAGGTCAAAAGGCTCCCCAAGATTTGGTGATGGGGGAGCTTAGATGGCTGAAAATGGGATGGGGGAGGGGGCGTGGAATAGACAGAAGAAAAAACAGAGACGCCGGAAGGACAGAGGGGAAAGAGGGCATCTACCCTCCATCCTTTAGGCCTCAGGGCCAATTTCTGGTGCGGAACCGTACCAGTAATATTGGGTATGAGTTATCCATGTGGAGAGAGCTGTTCCTATCACTACTGGAGGTCATTGAGCCAAGGTCAAGAGTCAGAGTCCCAGTGAATCTCAATAGGTCAATAATGCAACCTTTGGGAGGAGGGAGGGATCATTATCTAGACTCTGTCATCAAGAGAAAGAGAGACATGATTGTTCTATGAGAAATCTGGGACCTGTCCACCTGACTTTCAGAGTTGGGGGTGGGCTCCAGATTCCAGTGGCATAGTCACCAAAAGTGAAAGGAAAGCCTGCCAACCACACCCTACAGCTGTTTGAGGGAATGTGAGGGAAAACACCCTCTCTTTATATTTGTGGTGATATAAAAAAAGGCACATTTAAATATCCTGGCTCTAAAAGTAGAGCAATATAATTTATAATTATCTTCAGAAATGTTATTGCTTGCCTTTTCATCATTTCCCCAAGGTGATTTTTTTTATTATGTCCTCATTAAAAATATCAAACTCTGAAAATGTCTGCAATACAAAATCAGAGAATGGAAAACAAATGTGATTATTTTTGCTAAATATTCATCAGATTACAGGTTCAGCCGCTCTAACGAACTGGGAGGTCTCCCAACTAGCTCAGCAAAGACTTTTGTGCAAAGCCCACATGTTAAAATATTTACTGCAACTCAATGAAGAAGGTGCCATTTTCTGTTGAGAGAGCGAGAGGTTCAAAATGGGTGTTAGCACATGTAAACACTGGAATATCACTTCCCTATTTTCTTCCAACTGTAGTGTGATGCTAAACAGCAATGGAAGTACAACAATCTAGAATGGAAAGTCAGACTTCACTTAGAACCTTAATGTTGGTTTTCCTGGTGACTTCCTGTCATTCTACAGATGTCATCATGTGGCCAGAAAAACATTTCCATAGCATTTAAAAGTGACCTTTCTGTCATCCTTTTTTCCTGAGACCCTGAGCATAGTTGTAGAAGGAACAGAGGAGGAGCTAGCTAGTAAGATGGCTGGGTCAGCAATGGCTTGCTTCACAAGCACAAAGACCTGCACTTGAACTTGGGCACCCATGTAAAAGCAGGGTGTGACTTTGTGTGCCCATAATACTAGCACTGGGAAGGTGAAGAAAGGCGCATAGCAGGGTCTTACTGGTCAGCCAGTCTAGCTGAAATGGTGACCTCCAGGTTCAGTGACAGCACTCATCTCTAAAGGTAAGGCAAAGAGTGACCACAGAAACCATCTGACCTACACAGGAGCACACACAGACACTGGCACACAAGCATGTGCACACATGAACACGTATGTATGTATACACACATGTCCAAGAAGACATACATAGAAGGGGACCTGGGGTATTTGCATGTATGGCACCTATATTGTATAAACAGGCCTAGTAATCAATTTGATTTTCTTGAGAGTTAAAACTCTTCTGTTACAATTCTGGAGTTCCCAATTTAGGACAGAACCTATTCCTTCCAAGCTGCCGGTATTTATTCGAGCAGTGAGTATACGAGCTAATAGCTCTACTTTGACTCTTCATGACCAGCTGAAGGCAGGTGTAGAGCTAGAACCAGCAGCCACCAGGCCTGTAAGAGAGGGTCCATGACTACAACCAGTAGTCACCAGATCCATAATGGAGGTTGTATGGTAGGACCAGACGTCATCAGACCTAGGAAGAAGGGAACAAAGCCAGAACTAGGTATCATCAGGCCCACGAGGGAGGGTGTAGAGACAACACGAATAAGGGAGAATGTAGGGAGAGGACCAGAGGTCACCATGCTCGCAGAAAACACTAGGAATGTGCTGAGGGACGTACACAGAGGTCTGTGGTAGGAAGAGGCACTGGCTATACCTGTCTACACTTGCCATGTCAAGAGGTATCTTTACTATCCCTTCCCTCCCATAACTGGGTTGTAAGAGTGGGGCTCACCCACTAAGCTTTAATTCTTTGTTTCATTTTCTCCAAGAAAGTTTGTACAAGATTTTACGTCATTTTCAGGAGGTTAGTTACTCAAACATAGAATTTAAAACATAAATGACATATGCCCATAAGATCGGTTCCTTTTAAGTATTTTTTTTAATGAACATTTAAGATCCATATACAAAAGCTAACAGCGATAATCCAATCAATCATGAAATATGTACAGGGAAGTAAAATGGAAGAGAGCTCAACAATTTCTCAGCACTGAAACGGCCACAAGAAGGGGCCTGCGTTCCAGAAATGGTGGACACAGAGTGCTGCGGCCAAGAAGGACTGAGACCTTGTTGCTTTAAGGTTTTATGTTTCTTTTTCTTTCTTCGTCATTATTAAGGTTGTAGAAATAAATTCATTTTCCACAAAATATCAAAGTTAACTTTGAGCCAGTTCATTTTCCCGCTCCCCCCACCCCCCACCCTGGTCTGAGAGAAATATTTGATCTGCTAATCTAACACGCTATGTGCTTCTCATCAAATTTGTCTGCATAAATGTTTGCTTATTCTATTTCTTAATGTCAGTTCATGCAGTGTTTTACTAATTTTAGAACAGGAAGTATTAAAGGCAATTAGTACTGGACTTAAATGTCCACAGTTTGCTCTTCACGGTCAGTGTGCGCCTCCCCCCCTCCCCCATGGTCTTTGCTCTTTGCAGCTGTCAAGTGGTCATCACTGGAATATTCCTTAAAATGCTTTGTCAGCTGGGAAAAACGGTATGAAATGGCATTCGAAGTAGAAAAGCATCATATACTTGGAACAGTTAAAAATATACTTATCTTGTTTGTAAACTATTGATGTTAGGGTACTGAGCATCTGAGTTTCAGTCATCGCCTCCTGTTTTTCTAGAAGGTTGTTCGCTTTATTTATTAAGGGGGCATCTTTGAAACATCTGAAGTTACATGTAGAAACATCAAGGCAATATTATTTGTACATATTATTAAACATGCAAGATTTCCTGAAAGACAGTGCCCAGCCAGTCCCTGTGAGCTTGGGCTCTCCTCGGTTCCATTTCTCTGGGAGTGTAGTTTCCTGGAAGCTTGAGTTTTCCCTAGCTCACTTTGGAGAGGCGGCCCCTTTGATCACGGGCTCTCTATTCAAATATGTTGCCCAGTAAACCAAGTTGAAAGTGCCAAACAGGACAGGGAACACAATCCGGGACATTTTGTCGATTTTGCTGATGCTGTTGTACGTCTTTTTACTCTCTGCTGTCTTCTCTTCAGAAGGTTTCGCGGAGGCTGAGGGTGCATTCCCGCCGCTCCCTCCTGGCAGCTGTTCCTTTGGGATGTTTGGAGGGTGAGTCAACTTCCCAGTTGTAAAAGCATTTGTTGACTTGTTGAGTTTGAGTTCACGTTCCTTTTTCTGCAAAATACGATAAGCAGGTAAAGATATATCACCTTCCAGCTCCTGTTAAATGCCTTTGGAAGAGACAAACGAACAAGGACTCAGCCCTGGGAGAAGGCAGCCTTCCACAGACCAGAATCAGAGTCAACAGATGGGTTTGGCTGAGTAGATGTTAGTGCTTGGCATTTCTCAGGTACCTAGCATAAACCGAATTAAGATCTCTCTCATTACACACAAGCAACAGTCATTTCTTGAAGTGTGCCTGGGGGAGTGAGTACTCTGTGTCGTTTGCTGTAAGAAACAGTCTAGACTGACCTAATGAAAATGAAAAGGTGAGTGATTACCAAAGTGCGAGGTGTATCTCAGAAAGGACCCCTGAGAACCGTCCATGTGGCTGCTTCCAACAGCACTCCATCCTTTCGTTGTTGAAGGATATTTCTTTTAAGAATGTATTACTAGTTATCTCCTGTTGATAGGGACATGTGCTGTCTCCAGTTCTGATTATTCTGGAATCAGCAACTGTCAACACTCTTATTCACACTGTTCTGATTTTTTTTTTTTTTTTTTTTTTTTTTTTTTTTTGTTATATGTGAAATTCTAGAACAAGGAATAAACTTTATGTGGAAAAATTAGAACTGGAGTTACATTTAGAGAGGAGAGGACAGGAGCTGTTTAGAATGAGATATTAACTCCCTAGAAGCTAATGATTTGACATGGATTTGGAGGCCACAGGACTACATATTTGCAAGAATCAACAAAGATAATCATAATGTTTATGTACTTCAGTTTGGGTAGATTTTCCTCCAAGAGAATAAATAAACCTATTAATGGTATGCATAGAATTTATTTTCAAATGTATAAAAATAAAATGGATGATGGATGAAAGATAGAACAATGAACAGACGAGAGGGTACAGATGATAAATGGATGCACGGACAATGGATGGACACATGATAGATTTGTGGATGAGTGGATGGATGCAACGTGGATCGATGAATAGACAGATATGATACACGAATTTCTATAACATAATGCAATAAAATGTTACCAGCAGAAACAGAAACATTTTAAAAATTGATGCATGTTTGAAAATATTCATAACAAATTCTCATTTAAGTTTTTCATTTCAGTTTCATCATCAAAATAATAACACCCTGTTAAATAAAGTTTAAGTAAAATATAGCATTGTAAGTTACGGAGAATACGTCAGCCACTAAAGATGTGGAAAGATGACAAATAAAGAGCAGAAGGTGTGGGAGTACAAATGCAAATAAAGGAAAATCAAGTGCTGAGCCAGATGCATGAAGTATGGGAGCACCTGGGGACTACAAGAAGGCAAAAGGGATTGACATAGGCCACGCCTCTGAAAACCATCATTTAGGCTTCATGCAAGTCTTCCTGAGGTTAGTAAGTGTGACTAACTGCTCTGAATAGTTTTCATCTTTGAGACTCATGGAAAGAACGCAATAGGATTAAAAAAAAAATTGTTTTGTTTTTTTTCTCAAACATTTTGAACTGTGCTTAGTTGTATCAAAGCTATGGGACCTGCAGACATGAACAGCCAACCACAACTGCTCTGCCACGATGCCATGAGATGAGCATGAGAAGTGGGTAGAAACAGCAGAGGACACAGGTTCAAGTACATGTGCTCCATGTGGAAATGCATCTCTGAATCACTCTTCTAGAAAGACTTTGCTGCCCAGCTGTTAGCAGCATAAGCTAGCAGTCAGATCCTCCAAAAACAGCCTCAGCCAAGGAAAGCTGTCTGACCTTCTCTAGCTCCATCCTTCCTTAGAAGGCATATCAGACTGTGTACCAGTTTCCCTGAGATTAAAACCTCCCAGCCTTGAGTTCTGCCATTAAGACACAACATGTTTAGGGGGAGAGGGAACTACAAGCTAGTGAGCTTCAGGAAGCAAACAACTCAAAGTACCTCCAGTATGTCCCTGAAGCTGATGAGAGATTTGCCAGTCATACCCTCTCCAAGCATATATAAGCTATACAGTTGCCAAAAGTCACTGTTCCCTGGGTCCCATCACCAGGCCCACACAATCCCAGCTCATTGCTGCTGGCTGCTACCATATCCATATCTATTCAATATATTACTGGAAGTTTTAGCTAGAGATCAGTCCCATGCTCATGGATATGTAGGATTGACATAGTAAAAATGGCCATCTTACCAAAAGCAATCAAACTCGATGTAATCTCCATTAAAATTCCAAAACAATTCTTTACAGACCTCAAAAGAAGGATACTTAACTTCATATGGAAAAACAAAAAAGGCAGGATAACTAAAAGAATCCTGTACAGTAAAATAACTTCTGGAGGTATCATCATCCGTGATTCCAATCTGTACTACAGAGCAATACAAATGAAAATCACATGGTATTGGCATAGAAACTGACAGGTTGAGCAATGGAATCTTGAAGACCTAGATGTAAATCTGCACAACCACAATTTTTCAACAAAGAAGCCAAAATTATACAGTGGAGGAAAAAAAAGCATCTTTAATAAATGGTGCTGGTATAACTGGGTGTCTGCATGTAGAAAAGTGCAAATAGATTCATATCTATCACCTTGCACAAAATTCCAGTCCAAGTGAATAAAATGCCTCAACATAAAACCAGGTACGTTGAACCTGATAAAAGAGAGAGTGGGAACAGCCTTGAACACATTGGCACCAAAGAAAACCTCACCTTGTGAACAGAATGCAGGTGCTAGGATCAACCATTAATCAATGGGATCTCATGAAACTGAAAAGCTTCTTCATGAAGGCAAAGGACACCATTAATAGCATAAAAAGGCAGCCCATAGAATGGGAAAAGATTTTCACCAACTCCACACCTGACAGAGGGCTGATATCCAGAATACATAAAGAACTCAAGAAACCAGATATCAACAAACTAAATAATACAATTAATAAACATGGTATAGATCTAAGCAGAAAATTTTCAACAGAAGAACTCAAATTGCTAAGAAAGGCTTAAATGCTCGACATCCTTAGACATCAGGGAAATTCCAATTAAAACAACTCTGAGATATCATCTTACACAAGTCAGAATGGCTAAGAACAGAAACCCAAGTGACAGCTTATGGAGGAGAGTACGTTGAGCAAAGAAACACTCACCCCCCCCCCTGCTGGTGGGAGTGCAAACTTAATTTGGAAATCAGTATGGTGGTTTCATAGAAAATAGAGAATTCAAGAATCACTCTATCTATCTCATGTCCCAGTTATACCAATCCTAGGCATACAACCAAAGGATACTCTACCACACTCAAGGATACTTGCACAACTAAACCGTGTTCATATCAGCTTTATTCATAACAGCCAAAACTGGAAACAACCTAGGTGCCCTTCAGCCAAAGAACAGATAAAGACAATGCTACGTTAACACAATGAAGTATTTGCCAGCTGTTAAAAAACGACATCAGGATATTTGCTGGCAAGTGGTTGGAACTAGAAAAGATCATCCTGAGTGAGGTAACCCAGACCCATAAAGACAAGCATATTATGCAGTCACTTGTAAGTATAGTCATAAAGTAAAGAAGAACCCATAGACCTAGAGAAGCTAAGTAACAAAGAGGGCTTAAGTGGAAGAGTGATGTATGAATTTCACTGTGCCAGGGTAATGAAATGGACATCGCCAGTAAGAGGGAAGATGTGCCTGGAAGGGGAAATGGGGATGAGGATAGGAGAGGACAGGTGTTGGTGAGGATGCAGGGAGAGAGTACTGGGAGAGACTACTGTAATCTGAAGGCATCTTTGGGATGAGCTAGAAACCTAGAGCAATGAAAACTCCCAGTAATTCATGAGGGAGACTCTACTAAGACTCCTAGCAATAGGGGATATGTAGCCTGAACTGGCCATCTCCTATAAACAGGCAAAACTTCCAGTGAGCCGCAAACCCTTGGAACTACAATTTGTCCTGCCTACAAGATGTGCTGGCTTAAGATGGCCCAGAAATTGTATGAGTAACCAACTCATGGAGCAATTGGAGACCCATACCCTGAGGGGAAGCTCCCCCTCTGAGGGCCAGGACCCAGAGCTGGAATACCCCAGAGACTTAGGATAGAACTAAACAGAATGAAAAAAAAAAATAAAAACAGTCAATGAAATGATTCCTAATGATATTCTACTATACTACTAGATTGATGCCTAGATTGACTGTGATCAGAGAGGCTTTGCACAGCAGCTGAGGGAAACAGATGCAGAGCCCCACAGCCAAACATTAGCTGGAGCTCCAGGAATCCTGTGGAAGAGGAGGGGAGGGAGGGATTGTAGGACCCAGTGGTGTCAAGGATACCACAAGACAATCCTCAGACAACTAACCTGAAGCTCATAGGGGCGCACAGAGACTGAACTGACAACCGGGGAGCCTGCAGGGGACTGACCTAACCCTCTGCACATATGTCACAGTCGTGTGTGTAGCTTGGTCTTCTTGTGAGACTCCTAACAGTGACAGAGGGTGCGGGCTGTCTTTGACTCTGTTGTGTGTTTTGGGGACCCAGTCCTCCTCCTTCCATATTGCCTCATCCAGCCTAGTCTCACTGCAGCTGGATAGACCATGGCTGGCTGGTATCTATGGGATACCCATTTGTATCAGAACCGTGAAGGGGGAGTGGTTGGATGGGAGTGGGGTGCTGGGAAGAGGGGAGGGAGAGGAAACTTTGGTCATGATGTAAAAACAAATAAATAATAAATAAATAAAGATTGCCAAGCGTCACTCTCAGATAAGGTCAGTTGCCTAGTAAAGCCTTCAAGCACAGGAACTACCTAGAAGAAGCAGACAGAAGCCAGGCTGCTTGGAAGAGGCTCCAGCCAACTGAACTAACTGGAATGGACCCTGCCTGCAGACTGAGCACTGTACTCTGGCTTCCCAGCTTTTGTAAGCTGTCACCTACGGGCTTTGCTGATTCAGCTGCCTCCAAGTCTGCTATGCTCCTGTAAGCAACCCCTCACTCACATTCCTGTAACCCCAATATAAATCATTGGTTCATTATGTTGGACTTTGGAATGATATGCACTTTGGTCTGTGGGTGGTCCCCTATCTGGAGTAAGTGGTGCTCATTGAGGTCTCCCCAGGACGAATGTCACTCAGCGTTCATATGCCATCCAGTGAGGCAGAAACATCACTTCCCTACCATGTCCTCTGACTTGCTTCAGAGCTTCACCGTGGGTTATCTGAGGCTCTGCCAAGTCTGCACACAGAGCATCTTCATCTTCTGCCTCATCTCACTCCTGTCTCCTTTCCCAGGAATGGGAAACAGCCGAGAACATAGCCTGGTTTCTGAGTTTTCACAGTTTTCTCTACTAGTGATAATCACCCCAAAGCAATGCCACTAGGGTGCTCATTCTCACTCAGTCCCCGGGTCTTACAGTGTGCCGGACCTGCCTGATAGCATAATACATCCACACAAAGAGCCTTTCCAGCACTGAAGGAGGGCTCAGCACTAGGGAACAGCTCATCGTCTTGAAGTTCCACAGGGCTGGCAAACACATAAGTGTTTAGGATTAGCCAGCCCATCTTTCCTTCATTTTTCCTATCCCAGGTCCTCACGCAGACCTAGAAAAGAGCAGTTAATGAAGGCCGACCTGGTTGTGTCAGCCCTGGATCCAACAGCAGATTAGGTATTGCCAGGACCTCGTAGTCCACCTGGAGACAGCAAGGCCTTACACTTTGGTTATGAAATGGCATCTCAAGAGTCTTTCCACTCAGACATGACCAACCCCAGTCTGTCATCATGTAAGCCCTTAATCATTCAGAAGGCTGGCAAGCATTTGCCTTCCAATAATATGAAGTAGGTTGGTTAACTCTTATCTTTCCACATTATTCGTGTTTCTTCCCAACAAAGAGCCTTCTTGGCTGCCTAGTCTACCCTTTATAAGTCTAAAAGCCTGAGGACACCCTGTCCCTACAAACGTTTCCCCAGCTCTGCACAGGTCAATCACAACAGCCAAATCAATTTTGTCTTCACAGACTCCCAAAATAAACCCAAATAGGCAATAATAGGTATGAGGCACTGGACAGTCAGACATCCCGTGAGTTTGGATGAAGAAACTCAGTGTGAGCATGAACTTCCCCTTGGGGGTAGAGAGCACTTGGCAGTTAGGCTCTGATACATCTCCAAGCAAGTCAGCCTTCTCTCTCCTGTCTCACCAGGTTCCTGCAACCCTGTCCTCCTACACAGCCAACGAGATTTTGAGATATGACTCTGTGAAGAGCACGCGGCGTGGGGAATGGAATACTGTACTTGGAAAAGAGGTTGATTCATGGTAAAGCCAGAGCCTGTGGATTTTTCTCAGGGAAATAAATGTAGTATCCAAACCCAGAAAAGCAAGAGCTGGAGGTGGTGTAGAACCAGGTGAGCTCCCTGGGATGAAAACACCCAGGTTTGCCAGGTGGTGTGGTTCAGGACATCTAACTCTATTCATGCATAACCCTGTCTGAACTCCTCTCAGGCTTATCTCCCAACTTTCCTTTCAGACTTCCCGTGAAAGCACTGACCTCCCTCCCCTTCTCTGTACAAAGAACTTGCTTCGACATCTGTTCTGTGCATAGCATGATTAGCAGGTTATCACTGATAGCTTAATTTTCTGTGCACATACATTTTCGCATCCCCCCAGGGAGGCAATTTGGCTTGGGGCTTTATGCTACTCTTTCCTCTCAATTGTTCTTTAGATTTGGGCACAATTATGTGTGAAGTATGCAATGAAAAATCATTTGTGTGTGTGTGTGTGTGATGCTTCATATCACTATCATGCTCATAGCCTGAGTGGGCCAAACCATTTCCTTGGAGAACTGGGTCTTTCGGCTGATGGGCAACTTCTATTAAGCTGTCCATCCTCTCCAAGCCATGATAGCTACCTCAAGGAAGACATAGCACATGACCCAGTGATAGAACACATGCTTCAGTGTGAACTGGGCGGGGCTAAAACCCTGACACAACATGCCCAGAGGGCCAGGATTATTTTTACAAAAATAAGCAGCTGAATATTAGCAAGTCTAAGCCATCCACTGAACACCAGACCTTATACTCGAATGGCATTGATTTAATATAAATCAGACCATCAGTAAGAACATGTAAAAGGCTTGCAGCTAAAGGGAAGAATCATCCTGGGGGGAGAGATGGGAAAGGAAATCCCTTGCTGAATATTTGGACCCAAAATTAGACCCACTTCCTTTGTCAATTGAACATGTAAAATAAATAAGTAAATAATAAATAAGGAGGGTAATAAGCCACCCCTTACCTTAATTTTAGCAGCTTCTAGGGCCTTCTTGCCATCCCAGGCCCATCCTCTCTTTGTGAAGTAGTTGACAGTGGCAAATTCAATTAGAGCAGAGAAGACAAACGCATAGCAGACGGCAATGAACCAGTCCATGGCTGTGGCGTAGGCCACTTTGGGCAGAGAGTTCCGGGCACTGATGCTGAGTGTTGTCATGGTCAGCACTGTGGTCACTCCTGCTCAGTGGGGAAGGGGAGAGTACAGAAGACAACATGGGAATGGAGACCAGTGTTTTCTTCCTTTCTTTCTTTCTTTCTTTCTTTCTTTCTTTCTTCCTTCCTTCCTTCCTTCCTTCCTTCCTTCTTTCCTTCCTTTCTTTCTCCCTCAGAACTCCCTCCCAGAACATGATAGAACACAAGGCCTCTCTCTTTAACACAGGCAGTTTTGTTCACACTTTCTCCAACCTAAGTAATAAACGTCCACTAAGAGTTTATTAAGCCTACCAACTTGGTGAATAAGTGCCGCCGCCTGGCCATGAGCCAAATCTCCACACCTTGATTACATATTCTCGGTTAAGTCCTGGTAAAGATGTTGATATTGGGTGTAGAGTGATGAGCAGGAAGACCCAGGGCTCTTGGTCCTCTTATATAGCATCATGATAAGGTGCATGTAAACACCTTCTTACTGTGGAAGGAAAACTGTAGATGCAGGAGCTGATGTGCGAACCGTACCTCACAATACACAAAGATATAATACCCCGTTGTCACAACTAATCTGTAAAATTGCCTGTAGTGTACCTTTCTAAGTGGGAGGAGAGCGAGTGCCGTGGGTTAGACAAGTCTCAGACCAAAGATCTCTAGTGTTAAAGGTTAGATCCCAGCCCCTGGTGGTGGATAGTAACATATGGTCTTCCAGTCATGCGAAGGGTCATACCCTAAAAGGGGGCATTGGGGTGCAGCTTCCGTTTGTCTTTCAGCTTCTCTGTGTCTGTGGTAGTTTGGATGCAATGGAACCTCATAAGTTCATAGGCAATGGCACTAGTAGGAGGTGTGGGTATGGCCTGGTAGGAGGAGACATGCCACTGCGGTGATGGGTTTTGAGGTTTCATATATGCCAAGCCATTACCCAGTGCCTCAGACCACTTCCTGTTGCCTGAAAGATGGAGAAACCTCAGCTGCCACTCAATTAAATGTTTCCCTATAGACGCATTGCCATGGTCATGGTGTCTCTTCATAGCAATATAAACTATAACTAAGACAATGTCTGTATCTTTGATTCTCACTGCCCCTGCCTCTCACTGTCTCTGTCCCTCCATCCATCCATCTCTGTCTCTCTTTATCTCTGTCTCTCTCACACACATGCACACACACAAACACGCACATGAGACGAAGATGTCTGCCATTGGTCCAAAGTCAACATAAACAAATGACCACGGACTAAAATCTTTTAAACTGTGAGCCAAAAGAATTCTTTCTTCTTTCAAGACTGGTAAACACAGGTGCTACATTACAATAACCGAAAGCTGACTAGTGCAGTGATCTTCAACGTGAGGGACAGTCAAACCATCCATCCATTATGGCAAAGAATCTTCCTAAGCTAGATCCTGCTGTATCTAATGTCTTAGGTACGCACAATGATGGCTTCCTAGGGTGTTCTTCAACCTCATAATTCTCACATTAGCTACTTCCTCTCAAGTGAAACATTCATTCCTGGGAGGCCCATGAGACTCGGGAATTTGCCTCAGAAACTTATGAGTCTCAGGAAGCTTAAAGGTTGTAAGAGTCACAAAGCCCTTTACCCAGGTTATACGCCCAGAGAACAATTGTCAGGGGAGGGTAGGCTCTTGGTGGAACTGCCTGCATGTTAACAGGGATGCAGCTCTCGTGTGCCATGAACTTGCTTCTGTCAGGAAACTCCCACCTATGAGCCTATAAGTTACCCTAATATGATAAACTCACTGGCTCACTAAGATAGGTTTGGGTGGGATCATTTCTTTGGTGTGTTATTGGTGTCTCACTTGGGATGAACAGGTATTTCTCATGCCTCCCAGGAAATGTCATTCATTTGTCGATGACAGGTTCTGGGACCACCTCAGCTTCCCAAGCTCATAAACACTGGAGTCTCAATAAAATGTCAGAGCCTCTACATAGAACCTTCGGGGAAGTCTCTTACCTATAATGGCCCATATCTAGATGCCTTACAATACCTCATATAATATTATCATCACGTAAAGAATCACTGTCCTGCATTTTTAGGAAATACTAGGGAGACAAACAGTTTGCACTTGCTTAGTACAGATGTGCTGGCATTTCAGATATTTTCCACCTGTGGTTGGCTGAGTCTGAGGACTGAGTGCCTGCAGTCACAGACAGCTGGGAGCCTGTTTCCATACCACCACATGGAGTACATCTTAGTGTACAGTGCATGACTGTATTTTCAAAGGGAACCACATAAAAATTCACAAATAAATACCTGATTGAAAAATACCACTATGCCCAGCCTAGGAGTACAGTTTGGTGGAGAACTACTTGCCCACCATTCCTAAGGATCTGGATTTGTTCTCCTGTAGAAGGGAGGAAGGAACAATAAAAGGGAAGCGATGCGGGGAGGGATGCTTATAATTTCACATCTTCAAAAGGTCTTCTAATGAAGAAGTTTTTCTAAAATGGAAATAATTATCAAGCAGAAGAAATATCATTCCCTAAACTCACATTCAAAGAAAAATTCTATTTCTTGATCTTAAAATGTTAACTAATTGGTCATATCCCCCCCCCCCCAGGTCTCAGTGGATAGATAGTAATAGAAATATGGTAGCTATTTAGTTGCCTTCCCATTACTGTCACAAAATACCTGATATAATTAACTTAAAAGAGGAAACACTGGGTTTACATTTGGGAGGGGTTTAGGTCATGGTCAGTTGGTTCCTTTGATTGGTTGCCATGGCCGGAGCGTGGTAAGGAACAAAGTGTATCATTCTGTGGTGGCCGAGGAGCAAAAAGACTAGATTCCCACAGTCCTCTTCAGGGCCACAACCCTCATGGTCTGACTTACACCAGGCTCCATTGTGTAAAAGCTCCAGCTCCTCCAAATACTGCTAAGATGGGGAATGATAAAACAATTGCACCAACATCTTAAACCTGAACACCTGGCTCCTAGTAGAAGCACAGAGTGTCCTACAAAACGTGCTGTGTAACATACCCTGAGATCTTGAGACACATCTAAAATGATGCTCTTTTGAAAGAAGAGCTTAGCTATCTGACATCCCACATAGCCTCTGTTCTCCCTTTCCTCCTCCTAACCCAATAAAAAAAATCTCCTAGTCTGTAAGAGAGGTGCTCTCACTATTTGTATGGCATGGGCCTTTGCCAGGTTTTCCTGAATAAACCTGCCTGCCCTGATGAGCTCACTCCCATCTCCCGAATCCTCTTCTATGGTGCTACCTAGTAAGGACCGTGCCTTTAGTACACAGTTCAAATGTAGCTGTGGCATCAGCTGCTGTTGTTTAGACCAATGTCAAGGCTTGGTCTGGAGGTACTCACCGAAGACAGTCCTAGCTGGGACAGATTCTCGGTTTAGCCAAAAGGACACCTGGGATAAGATGACTGTCATGATGCAGGGAAGGTAGGTCTGGATGACGAAGTACCCGATCTTCCTCTTCAGGTGGAAATGGGCAGTCATGATTGTGTACTCACCTGTAGATACACCTGGAGATCAGTTCTCCCTACCACACTCCCCGCACCCAGGCCCTTCCCAGAGAAGTTCACAGTGCTCTCTGACTTCAATCAAGCTATTGCTTATTTGGGTTATTTGTTTAGGTAGCTGGTAGCAGGGGGTGCCTGGGGTTTAATTAATTTCATTTTTTGATATTTGCTTGATAAGTTTTTGAGAGCTTCATAGAAGAGCAATACGTCATTTCTAACCCTCTCCTCTCATGTCCTCATCCTAAATGCATGATATCTTCTTTAGTTATTATTGTTACAGTATGAACATGTATGCATATGCAAATACATATATACAACTTACTGTTTAGCATTGTTCCTGTGTGTGTGTGAGTGAGTGTGTGTGTGTTTGTCCAGGACTAACCACAATGGGATTGAACAACCTATACAGGACCTATAGGACCTGAATCCTGGAGGAAGCTAACTTTCTCTCTTCAGCACCCACTGACCTCCTGGGGTAGGAATTTCCCCATATTGCTATGTCAGTTGGTGCTATCATAAGTTGCTCTTATTTAAGCTATCAATATTGTGTAAAGCTCATGGGTGTAACTTCCCTGTCTTACATAGAATACACTTTTGTATCAGAGTAGCTGTCCTGGACTTCGGAACCTTGCAATTTTTCTGCTTCCTCTCCCCTTGCGTGAATTTCCCTTAGTGTGGGTATTGCTTTAAAGATGTATTTTTGTTAGGACTGGGCACCAAGCGATCTGCCTGGCTTGTATTTATGTATTTATTTATTTATTTATTTATTCATTCATTCATTCTTCACTCATACAATGCATCCTAACCACCTCCTCCCTTCCCTTCACTTCATCCCACTCTCCCTGGACACACACCTCCCCTCTCCCCTAGATCCACTGCATCTTCCTTCGGAAAAGAGCAGGTCTCCCTGGGCTGTCAGCGGAACGTGGCATAACAAGATGCAATATGACTAGCCACAAACCCCCATCTCAAGGCTGGATGCCTCAACTAAAGCAGGGCTCACAAGGGCTCACAGAGACTAAACTGGCAATCATGGAGCCTGCATGGGTCTGCCCTAGGTCCTCTGCATACAAGCTGTGATTGTTTAGCTTGGGGTTTTTGTGGGACTTGCTGCCTGGCTTTCTTAAAGGTCATTGCATAAACAAATCTTGTGAACCCCAGCCTCTGAGGGGCCCTTGCTGGTGCATGCTTTTTCAGAGAAAATCAGATTTGCGAGTTTCATTAATCCCCCGTCAATCTGTGTCATGCTGCCTGCTCCTTCCCCCCCACCACCACTCTGCAGGTTATAGCAATCAGGATTTTGAGGGTTTAGCATTTGCAGATAGAAATCAGGCATCCAGAGCCCCGCTGTGGATGGACAGATCCTTCCTATTTTCCAGTTGTGGAGCTCCAGGGAGGCAGGACTGCTATTTTTTGCCAAGGCCTGAT
This sequence comes from Phodopus roborovskii, assembly GCF_943737965.1. Taxonomy (NCBI): domain Eukaryota; kingdom Metazoa; phylum Chordata; class Mammalia; order Rodentia; family Cricetidae; genus Phodopus; species Phodopus roborovskii. The sequence continues at coordinate 9,555,064 of NW_026126651.1, forward strand.
GCTTTTCCAGCCCAGGTGGAGAGGAAGGAACAGCCCCACAGGCCACAGACCTGGGAAGCTCATTCTCTCAGCCACCCACCAGAGAGGCCAGGGTCCTCTGTTCTAAACTGGACTTCCTGGGCAATGTCCCATTGCCTTCTCTGGATTTGCCTGGCTGTGTGGGAGGCGAGTGGGGATCTTCCATTTTTTGCTGAGAATGATGCCGTCCTAATGGTTAACTGGTAAGGAGCTGAGGTGGGTGGGCCATGGGTCTATGGGAAGTAAGGTTTTCTGGACAAGTGTGTCTCTCCCTAGAGACTGGAGGGATGCTTTGAGACATGCAGGCCATGAGATGGTCTGGAGATGTCCTCAGTGAGTAAGCTTGGGGGCTGAGCTGCTGAATTACTATGATCATGGAAGCATCATCTTGGGGAAGTTCCCAGTGCAGACTCCAGTTGTGAGCTTGTCTATGAGGGGGTAGAGGTCTTCAGGCTATGTAGACAGGGCATTGTCATGGTGGAGCCTTCTTAAACCAAAATCCATGGCTCGGTGAAGTTGCTACAGATGCCCCCAAGAAGTGTTTATGATGTCATGCATCAGAGAGGTTTAAAAAAAAAAAGGCTTCTTATAGGACAGGAGCCAAAGGTCTAAGCAATGCCTACCCATATTGGGGGTGGGTGCTTTTCCAATAGCCTGGGCAACTGAGAGCTGGTGAGAGGTCAAGCAGACTTCCAAATGGAAGAAAGAAACAGGAATAGAGATGGCTAAATGTCTAATAACAAGGTTTAGTTCCTTTGAAATGATCACGAATGAGATGCCATTCAAAGTACATTAGGAAATGAAATTACTATCCTTTTAATTCTTCTTGTCCTTTGTTTTCATACTGTTTACCTTGGAGTCATTAGCAACAAAATTAGGCAATGTATTGAAAATGATGTCTTTGTAGAATGCTGGTTGGAACAGACCCTCTGTTATGAAATTTTAGGGAACTGTATGGAGCTGCTCCCAAAGAGAGCACCCTGTGTCAGGACCCCCAAAGTCTGCCACATATCTTTCCTTTCACTTGCATAAAACCAGATGTGAAGTTGGACTTCACTTTCCTGTAGCATGGTACTCCCCTCTCATCACTCAGGGATGCCCTGTGAACTGGGTAGGTGGGACCCTGCCCTGGCAGGTGCACGTGATGTAAAGAAGAGCTTGCCCTTGGTGTCCTGTGTATGTCCTGCCAGCTGCTTGACAGTGAACAATCAGTGAGCTAACCAAAGGCTTCCCTGAAGCTCAGACCACATTTCACATTCACAGCTTTTATCTATCCCCTTAAGGGTCATCTCTTTGGTTACATGAGGCAACAGGCCCCATCCTGTTTGCCAATACCACCTCCCGGTGATAGCTTCTGTGATGATGCCTGCCCTCAGCCAGGAGAGGTGTGGCCACAGAGCTTCAAGGTTGTGCAGGTCAGGTGTATGGTATTCCTTTGGCCAAGCTGGACTGCCCCACACAGACAAGTTTGGCATGTGTGTGGTTGACTGTATCTGCCTCCTTGTCTATTGCTAGTGTGGGTTTCCAGATTCAACCAGGGAACCTCTGAGCTGTTCAGAGAAAGAAATAGGGGAACAGTGAGCAGGGTTGGTGTGGAAACCACCGTGTTTCTCAGGAATGGGGAGGGATATTATATAAGCAGATCTCTGAGCCTCCAGACAGGAACCCACATGTGCAGCAGATGCCACATGCACCGCAGATCAATGGCCTCTTCATTCCCAGGTCACTGCAGCTGCAAGAGGACCTACCGGAGCCTGGGTAGTTACATGGGGTCTGTACTCCTGCGGAGTATGACTCTGAGTCACGCAAAGTAGGGATCCCCTTAGGCCCAGGCAGGGAGTCAAGCATCTCTTTCTTACCAGTGCTGGTGCTAATATTCTCGGTGCCTACGGTCTGCCCCATGAGGTGGTACTGGTTGAGTCTGGAGCCGTCTTCTGCTACAACCACAGACTTGGTGGAGCCATTGGTCCAAACATAGACAACTTCAGAATTGGGGTAAGCATCTGTAGGGAAAGGGAAAAGGAGGTGGTACAGAGTGGTTTCCACTGGGGGGGGGGACACAAAGATGCTGATGAAAGCTGGGTGGTGCTGAGAATCAACCTCCAGGGTTAGACAGCGTGTAGGGTGGTACCATGTGGGTCAGACCCTTGCTGTTTCAAACGAAAGGATGCTCCAAATATGCCACAGGGTAAGCCAATTCTCATGCATTTTCTCTTTTTCCACCTACCAAAGAATAGAGTCAGCTCTGAGATAGATGCCTGACATCCCTAGAGATCTGTGACCTTGACCGGCCACCTATTCTAAGCGCTGTAGTTCCTTCATCTGTGGGACAGGGTGAGGACAGGACCAACACCTGAGATTTAGATGGCAGCATGACACGTCACTGTAGCACACCAATCTTATCCCTACTCCAATCCTCCCCTGTGTACTGGCCACTGATCCAGGGTGGGTGGCTGCTAGGGCAGACAGCAGCTCTGCCCAATGGTCATGCCTGCCAGCTTGTTACTTACATGGCAAAAGATACTATGCAGATGAAATGAAAGCAATGGGATGGAAATCCAGAGATTATCTCAGATTATCACTGTGGTCGAGGGTCAGTCCCTTCAAAAACAGCTTTCTCAAAGAGGAGCCAGGAGTAGATTTGCAAATGAAGAAAGGACTCAGATGGCCATTGGCTCTGAAGCTGGTAGAAGTGACCAGAACACCAAGAAGGAGGAAATGAGACCTAGGGGGCAGTTGGCAAGAAGACAAAGACCTTTACCCACAGCCATATGGCACTGAATTCTGCCCCACCTCAAAAACCTGCAGGCCTACTCAGAATATCCAGAGGAAAATGCAGCCCTGCTAGCACCATGATTCTGACCTTGTGAGACAGAGGGGACAGAAAAATCTACCGGTTCCCATGGGCTTCTGCTTATAGAACTCTGGGGCAACACAACACAATAGTGTTGGGGATAGTTTGTCACATCAGCAGCAATAGAAAATTAGGACAGACTGGATGCAAAGCAAACACAAGTACCTCCCCCAAGAAATTCATGCCCAGGGGGGAAGAAAGAGCTATGATAGGAAGAGCATGCAGCAGAAGAAGCAGGAAGTGCCATGAAGGCAGGTCAGCCGAGAAGAAAGAAGAGGCATTTGGGGTAGCTAAGGGATGTTCAGGAGTGGCTCTGTGTCCCACGGGATAAAGGAGGCTGCAGGCACCAAGATCCCGAGGCAGGAGCAATCCACAGATGCCTAGAACAAGATACAGATGTAATGAAGAGGGACGGGGTAAGACAGTAGAGCCTTGGGGACACTCTGAGGCATTGAACTTTTTAATCTAAGACAGGTAGACCCTGGGGACAGATTTAAAGCAAATATGTGACCTACTCAAATGTAGGAAATATCACGATCTGTCAGCCTGAGTGAAACAGTAGAAAACGGTAGGGAAGGGACAGAGAAGGACACCCAACATTACAATCATCTTGTTCAGCAGTGGGAGGAAGAAGAAAAATGTATAGTGCATTTCTAAAAAGCTGACTAATAGATGAATAAATAAATAAATAGCTGACTAAGTCCCTGTGATGTGGTGGACAAATGCGGTTGTTTCTAATGAGCAGAAAATAGGGGTTCGGGGGTCCTGAGTTCTAGTGAAAGAGGACCAGAGCCTCCGATGTTGGGGCAGAGGATGGGGAAGAGAAGATTTGCTTAGGGTGCTGAGAAGAAAAGGGTGCACAAGTCCAGAGTTGGCAGGAATGGCTGTGGTATGCCCAAGACACAGGCTGTAAGATTATCCACATCATTCCCAGGTACTGCAAGGTCTAGAGTTTGAGGAGACGAGGAATCAACAGCAGCAAACACTGGGAGGGGCACAAGCTGCTGATGGTACCAGAAGGGATCCCAGAGATACAGGGGAAGTTCCACTGAAACTTGTGTATCAGCCCTGCAGTTAAGCCAGCATGTCTGTCCCAGAGCCCAAGCCAAAATCTTTCGCAGACGTCCCAGGTGGATGAGACGTCACACCTTCAGAGCAAGGTTTGGTGTCCCAACTCCCAACTGCAGGTTAGAAAAATCAGTGTCCCGTTGCAGGAGTTAAGTCAGCAGTGCCTCAGGAGCTGGAGGTGAGCTACAGAGATGAGCTCCAGGGACAGCCTCCCCGAACCCAGGCCAATCCATTCCTCCATGAGGGCTTGCAAGCAGCCATTCTTGGGGCTCACAGGCAAAGGCACAAGCTTTGCTTCTAGAAGCTCGGCAGTAAAAAGCCAGAATTGTCTGGTGACTGACGTACTGAAAAATACCGAATCTTCGTAAAGCCGCATCTCAACCCCAACTCTTATTCTCTCTTGGCACAGCTGTCTACCAGCTGTACAGGAAAAAAGAAAGAAAAAAGTGTGTGTAGCAAATACAAGAACCTCTTTGTGAAAACTCGCGAAGCCCTTGTCACTCTTGCCAGAGTAGTATTCCAAATCTCACGCTCTCTAAGTTTTATATTCTGGACTTGTATTAGTTTTTCACATTGCCTGTTTCTTTAGGCAAAGTTCTATTGTTTGATAATTTCATGCATGCATGTAATGCGTTTTTGTTCAATTCCTTTCTTATGCCTTCCATTGCACTTTCACATTTCCCTCTCAAACTCATGCTCTCTCTCTCTCTCTCTCTCTCTCTCTCTCTCTCTCTGTGTGTGTGTGTGTGTGTGTGAGAGAGAGAGAGAGAGAGAGAGAGAGCCCACTTAGTCCTGTCAATGTGCACACGGGAGGCAGACGATATACTGGAGCATAGATAGCCTCTCAGAATCCATATCTAAAAAGTGACTCTCCTTCCCCCGGTTGCCAGTGACTACTCAGCTAGTTGTGGGTCTCTGGACCTTCCCCGACCTGGTGGGACTTTGGCTGGCATGGGTTTCACAGATCCACTAGCAGCCACAGTCCGCATGCGTTCATGTTTGCAATGGCACGCTCATGTCACAGCACTCATCCCAGTAGCTGTGACTTAACAAAGAATGAACGTTTCCACTCTTCTTTCGTGATGATTCTCGAGTCTTGGGAGGAGGAGGAGGCAAGAGGGAGATAAGGGCCAAGTATGCCAGGGTATCTTAATGTGTCCACCCTGACCAATTGTGGGTGTCTGTATTAACCGCTCTATTCTGCAGAATCTACTCTGAAGAGAAGTGAAAGATGGGCTAATCTATGTGTATAACGATTACTACTTATGGGGCAGTTCAGTGCTATGCCCATTTAGTAGGATTCTCCCCGTAGGACCTATGACCTAACTGGCCATGGGTTCTTGGCCCAGTTAACAATGCCAGGCACGAATTCTTATGGGGTGAAAAAACTCATACATCTAATCAGAAATGTAGTTAGTTACCCTTGACACTGTTTCTCCAGTGGGCAGATCAATATTTACTACAGCTTGTAGAGTTCGCATCTGGGTAAGGCAGCCAAGTACTTTTCTCCAACAGTAATACACACAGCACCTTCAAGCACTGCAAAAGTCAGCCAGAAGGGTGAGACTTCCCAGACTTTATCAGCCTGACCTCTCCATGTCCTATGACTCAAGTATGCGCCATTTTCAGAAATAGGTCTTACATCAAGTTTTAGAGGTTAGCCAAGAGAAAAGATAATATCAAGTGATGTTTAGGTGGTCTATTGGCTCCCACCGAATAACAATACAAAAAGAGATAACCCATACCTTCCCTGGGCTATTAGTTTGATATGCTATGGTGTCTAGGGAGGTGATGTCACCACTCCATAAGGCAAATTCATTTACACTTTAAATAACTGTATGTATCTTGGGAAGCTTCTACAGCAGTAGGAGTCTACATGCCATTTCAAACCTCTTTAGTGTTAGTTATTCCTTCCCATACTCCCTCTGCAAATCTGACCTACCACCTTCTACCACACCTAATCCTTTCTAGACCATTATTGCCCTTCATACCTCCTGTTTTGTGTCAGCCACCATTTGAAATTCTGGCCCCATGGTCCCTTCCGAGTTTCCTGGCTTCTATTGATACTCCAAATTAAACATATTCATATCAAGAGCTGAAGCTAAAGTCTATTTATATATGAGAGAACTTGTGTAGTTTGTCTGTTGGGGTTTGTGTTACTTAGTTACCTGAAAATTTCAGGACTGAATTTTCCTATTGTGTATACGTACCATATTTTCATTATCAACTTACAATCTGGAGGACATCTAGGCTATTTCCATTCCCTCGTTATTGTGAGCAAGCAGCAATGAATATAGGTGACCAGGAATCTCCGTGGTAAGATACAGTCCTTTGGGTATATAGGGAAGAGCGGTACAGCTGGATCCTATGATAGATCTATTTTAAGCCTTTTGAGCAACCTCCATATTGATTTCCATAGTGGCAGTACCAGATTGTATTTCCACTAGCAGTGAATATCTGTTCAACATTCCCCAGACCCATGCCAGGGTGTGTTGTAATTTTTTTCATACCCATTTTAATTGGGGTAAGATGAAAGCTCAAAATAGCTTAATGTGCATTTCTGTAGAAACTAAGGAAATTGAACATTTGAAAAGTATTTCTCTGCCATATGTTTTTCTTCTTCTGAAAACTCTGTTTAGTTACATAGCACATTTATAACTGAATTGATATATACGTGTGTGTGTGTGTGTGTTTGAGGTTTTTGTTATTTTTGTTGTATATTCTATTTTTCTTAATCTTCACTTAGATGATGGTGTCCTTTGCTGTACCTAATACATTTTGTTCTATGAGGCTCCATTTGTCTTACTCACTATTGGAGTTCTATTCAGAAAGTTGAAGTGTATTCCCTATATTCTCCTTTAACATATTCATGATATTAGGTATCATGTTCAGACCCTTGGTCCGTTTGGAGCTGAGTTTTATGCAGAGTGAGAAATATGGATATAGTTTCGTTCTTCTGTATGGAGTCATGCAGTTTTACCAGCACCATTTTCTTTACTTAGTGTTCATTTTATGCTTCTACCTTTCTCTATCCCTGTTTGGATTTCCTGCCTGGCTAAACCCTGCCTGTCCATTGGCCAAACCAACTTCATTCATCAACCAATAAGAGAAACATATTTTCATAGCATACAGATGGACATCCCCTATCAGTGTCTTACAATTTTTCTTCCTCCTTTCCACATAGCCCTCTAAGCCTTGGGGTGGGGGGGGGTTTGATGAAGACCTCCTATTGAGAACTGAGTGCTTCAAAGTCTCTAAGTCTTTGCACATTATCCAGGTATGGGTCTCTGTGTTAGATTCCTTCTACTAAAAGAAGAAGCTTCAGTCATGAGTGATGAGTGAGACACTGACCTAGGAGTATAGTGTTATGTCACTGGGTGTCATTTTATTGACTCTTCCTTTAGTAGAACCTTTCCCTAGATCCCTCTAGTCTGGCTCTTGACCACTTGAGGAGTGTCAGGCTCCTTCTTGTGGGTGGGCCTCAAATCCAGTTAGAAAGTGGCTTGGCGCTCTCATAACATTTGTTCAGTACCATATCTCTTACAGGCAGGCAGCTGTTGTAGGTCACAGGGTATGCAGCAGGGAGATGTTAATGATTGCTGTTCTCCTCTGGTAGTGTGCAGAGTACTTTGTAACACCTAGTCAGTAGAGGTGAAGCTTCCAGTTAGGTAACAGCTTGACTTCTTCATGTTCCATGACTTATGGGAATGTTGTCTTCAGGAATAAGGACTTACCAACAGGTTATAAAGAGTGACTGATAGCATCTTGTGATGTTTGGGTGTTTCCATGGGACTCCTTTGGCCAATGACTCAACAAAATGTAAACCATTTCTGAAGGTTCTACTTGGTGGCATTGTTAGCATAAGAAATCTTATGGGGCATCATCCACACTAATATTTGGAGACCCCATTTCAATTCCTTTCATACATTCATATATTTTAAGATGCATCTATATAATATGTATCTATGTCTTTTAGTGTTAGTTTTACCTCCACATGTCCCCTCTTTTGGTCTGTTTACCCATGCCCCTCTCCATTTAATTCTTTTATTCTAGTTTTCCCTTTGTGTTTTCATAACGATATATTTTATTTTTCCTTCTTTGATAGATCCCACCTCCCCTCTATTTTCTTACTAGGTAACTAATATCTTTGGCTATTCAAAATATAACACACACATTGAGGGCTTAAAAGCTAACATTTACATATAAGAGAAAACATACATACAACGTTTGGATCTGGGTTACCTCATTCAGGATGATTTAGTCTAGCTCCATCCATTTACCTGAAAATACCATATTTTATTTTTTCTTAAGAGTTGAATAATTTTCCACTGTGTAAATGTACTACATTATCATCATCCAGTTAAACAATTGAGAGAAATCTAGGCTGTTTCCAATTTCTGTCTATTATAAATATAGCAAAAAAAAAAAAATGAACATGAATGAGCAAGGATCTCTGTGGTAGGATATAGAGTCCTTTGGGTACGTGTACAAGAGTGAATCTTGTACAGCTGAATCTTGAGGTAGATCTATTTCCGTTTCCTGAGGAACCACTACACTGATTTTTATTGAGTCTGTACAAGTTTGCATTTCCACCAATGGATGATTGCTCGCCTTTCCCGTAAGAATGCCTTTGTTTTATTGATCTTGGCCAAGCTAACAGGTGTGACATCAAATCTGAGACGAGTTTTACTTTGCATTTCCATGATTGCTAAGAATGTTGAAAAATTCTCTAAGCATTTGTCAGACTTTTCATTTTATTGTGTAAGAACACTCTGCTTAGTTCTATGCGACATTTTAAATAGGATGTTTGTTTCCTTGATGTACATTTTTAGTGCTTTATTCTTTTATATACTACCAGATTGTAACTTGCAAAAAAAAAAAAAAATAAATAAATAAACTTTTCCAATTATGTAGGCTGTCAGTTTGAATGATAGTGTCCCTTACCACACAGATTTCCAGCTTCTTGAGTTTCCTTTTACTATTTTTTGGTTCTTAATGCCTGTGCTATCAATATGCTATTCAGAAAATCCTTCCCTACACCAATGAGTTCAGTCCTATTGCACAAATCTCTTTTATCAGATCCAGGTTTCTGGTCTTATGTTGACTTCCATTGATCCAAATTGACTTGAGTTTTATGCACGTTCATAATATGGATCTATTTGCATTCTTTGACATGTAGACATCCAGCGTGAGTAGCTAAAGATGTCTTTTTCTCCGATGTGTATTTTTGTTTCACCAGGGTGATATTTTTTTTGTCAAAAGTCAGAGTGTCCATAAGTTTGTGGACTTATGTTTCAGTCTGCAATTTGATTATATTGATCAACATGTATGTTTTATGCCAATACTATGATATTTTCATTACAATAGCTCTGTGGTACAATTTGAAATCCGAGAAGCTGATAATTCCAGAGGTCCTTTTTTTTTTTTTTTTTTTTTTTATTCAGGATTGTTTTGGGCATCCTATTGTTTGTTTGTCTATCTGTCTGCCCTCTCTCTCTCTCTCTCTCTCTCTATATATATATATATATATATATATATATATATATATATATTTATCTGTGTGTCTGTGTGTGTTTCCATATACAGTTGAAAAAAATTTTTTCTTTAATTTCTGTGAAGAATTTGGTTGGGATATCGATGAGAACTACAATAAATCTATAGAATGCTTTGGGTATGATGACCATGGGTACAATATTGCTCATACTGGTCTATGACCAGGAGAGATATTTCTATCTTCTGGTGTCGTTTTCCATTTCTTTGTTCAATGTCCCAAAGTTTTTGTTACACAAGTCTTCCAATTGCTTGGTTTGAATTATCAAGAGATATTATATATTTCTGAAGTTACTGTGAAAGGTACTGCTTCTTTGACTTCCTTCTTATTCCATTTGTCATTTGTAGACAGGGTACTGATTTTTGTCTTAGTTTGTAACATGCTACTTTGCTAAAAAGTTTCATTAGCTATAAAAGTTTCCTAGTGGAGTTTTTAGATTGTTTTATGTATAAAATCATCTTACCTAAAATTAAGATAATTTGACTACTTCATTACCAAGTTGTATACCTTGATTTCCTTGTTTTCTGATTGTTTTTATCTAAGTCTTTAAGTACTACATTGAATAGCTATGGAAAAAATGACAACCTTAATTTCTTCCTTATTTTAGTGGTAATGCTTTATTTTAATCCTTTTATTTAGGTTGATATTGGTGTGGGCTTGCTATATATTTATATTGCATTTATCACATATCCCCAATATCTCCAAGAGATGTATCATGAAGGGATGTTGGATTTTGTCAAAGGCCATTTTTTTTTTTTTTTTGCATCTAATGAGATTATCATATGACTTTTGTTACTTAGTCTGTTTATATGGTGAATTATGTATATTATTTTATATATTTTGAACCTTCACTGCATATTTGGCATGAGGCCAACTTGACTGTGGTAGATAATCTTTTTGATGTGTTCTTAGATTCAATTTGCTAGTATTTTATTCAGAAGTTTTACATCTGTGTTCTGTTGGCATATTGGGCTATAATTTTGTTGTTTGGTCTTTGTGTTGTTTTGGTATCAGAGATATAGAGGTCTCATAAAAAGAATCAGACAGTGTTCCTTCAATTTCTATGTCCAGTATATTTGAGGAGTACTGGCATTTAATTCAGTTTTGATTGTCTGGTAGAATTCTCTACTGAATCTATCTGGCCCTGGGAATTTTTTGTTGGGAGACTTTTAATTAGTGATTCTATTTCTTTAGGGTTTATGTGTCTTTTTAAATTACTCATTTGATCTTTATTTAATTTCCATATGATATATATATATGTACACACATATATAAACCTACACATATAATATACATACATAAATACATATATATTTACCCATTACTTTTAGGATTTCCAGGTTGGTCCTGTCTTTATGAATCTCTGAATTTCTTCAGTTTCTGTTGTAATGTTATCCTTCATATCTCTTATTTTATTAATTTAGATCTTCTCTCTCCATATTTTAATTTGCCTGTGAGTTTGTGATTCTTGTTGACGTTCTCAAAGAATCAACACATTGTTTCATTGACTCTTGTCTTTTCGTTGTTTGTCTTTATTTCACTGATTTCAGCCTTGAGATTGATCATTTCTTATTGTCTACTTCTCTTGAGCATTATTATTATTCTAGATATTTCATGTATGCTACTAAGTTACTAATATGAGGTATCTCCAATTTTTTATGCTATGGACTTGCCTCTTAAAACTGCTTTCATTGTGTCCCATAAGTTTGGATTCATTGAGTTTTCATTTTCATTCAATTCTAAAATCTTTTAAGTTCCCTTCTTACTTTCTACCTTGAGCCATTATTCATTCAGAAGCAAGTTGTTCCCACTTCTATTAGTTTGTAAGTTTTCCGTTGTTTCTGTTGCTTGGTTTCCAGTTTTAATCCACCGTGGTCAGATAGAATGCAGGGTGTTATTTCATTTTTTGTATATCTGTTGAGGCTTGTTTTGTTTGTATCCAATTTTGGAGAATGTTCCATTAACTGCTGAGAAGAAACTGTGGTCTTTTGCGTTTGGGTGAAATATTTTGTAGATGTTTTCTAGGTCCATTTGATTTATGATGTAATTGAATTCCAGAATTTCTCTATTTAGTTTTTGTCTGGATGATCTGTGTATGGTGGAGAATTGGGAATTGAAGTCACCAATCACCCACTATCACTGCATGATATTCAATTTATGATTTTAGCTGTAGTTGTGTTTCTTTTATGAACTTGGGTGCCCTTGTGTTTGGTCTATAAATGTTTAGAATTGCAATATCCACTTGATGGATTTTTCCTTTGATGAGTATGTAGTGTCCTACCTCTTCTGATTACTTTTGGCTTGAGGACTTTTTTGTCAGATATTAAAATGGCTGCATCTACTTGCTTTTTGGATCTGTTCTTCCCCCATTCCTTTACTCTGAGTGATGTCTAGTCTTGGTGTTAAAGTGAGGTTCTTGGATTCAATAGAAAAATGGATCTGGCTTTCTTATGCAATATGTTAGTCTATGTTTTTTATTGGATAATTGAGACCACTAATATTGAGAGCTATCCAGAAGCAATGTTTAAAAGGGGTCAAGACCATGCTGTAAAAACCCACAGAAACAGCTGACCTGAGCCTCAGATGCTGGTGAACCAACAAAGAACCAAACCAGGCCTCCTGAATGTGGGTTTCAGGACTGGGTAGTCTATGGGGCCTCTGGCATTGGAACCAGGATGTATCCCTAGCTTAGATATATGGGGGAGGGCCTAGGCCCTGTCCTACATGACTTGACAGATTGTGATGATCCCTCTTGGAAGGCCTTACTCTCCCTGGGGAGTGGATGGGGGAGGGGGTGGGAAAGTTGGGGGGGGTCATGGAAGAATGGGAGGGAGAGGAAATTGGGATTGATATATAAAATAAGATTGTTTCTAAAATTAAATAAAATTTATTATTAAAAAAGAAACAATGTTTACTGTTTCCTGCTAATTTTTGTTAATGGTGTGGATTTTTCCCCATTTTTCATTAACTAATTTTTGATGATTTATTAATTTGAAGTCCTTGAGTTTTCCTTCAGTCATACTGTGTTTCTCAGTGCCTATGGTAATAAGGTTATTGGTTTCTGGTGAATACATTATTGTCTTAAATGTTCATGTTTTTGTTTTGCTCTGGGATCTAGGCATCTGGAACTATGATGTTCGGGATGTTTCTTGGTATTAATTCCTAGTCCTGTTTTTATTGTGTGTGTGCTCCATTCTTTGATTGTTGTTGCCCTCTCTGAATGCTAGGCAAGTGTGTTGGCTGTGATATTATATATATATATATATGTGTGTGTGTGTGTGTGTGTGTGTGTGTGTGTGTGTGTGTGTATAAATCTCAACAACAGAGATAGACTGAAATATCTGAAATGTCTTGACTAGAGGTAGATCTGTAAAGTGAAACATGATAAAATATCCTAAGTTGTGTCAATATACAAAATATATACATAAAGATAATTTTTATATATGTGTGCAAAACATCATGAACAGAGAAAAGACCCTACTTAGTCAACATACAAGAATCTAACAACTTAAGTAATATATAGCTAATAATTGCTAAAATTAGTTTATGAGAAGATATGTTAATCTATATACATATATATATATATGTATATATATATATATATATATATCATCCTAACCATACCCTTCCCATCAATATCCTTAAACTTATCTAAGAGAGATACCTGAGTCTGAACATCACCTTCCAGGGGTCCCTGATAAGAGAGTACTTCTGTGGGTCAGCAAGTGAATGAAGAAATGGAGATGGGATAGGAGAAAAGGCTACAAATAGAATGAATCAAGTAGAAAATCAGGTCTCAAGGATAAAATGGAAGGTCTAGGCCAAATAAGAAAAGAACATAACAGTTTTTAAATATAGGAAATGTGGGATGTCTTGAAAAAAACTCTTTGAATTATAGGCATAGATGAGGGAAAAGAATCTCAAATCAAAGGCATAGACCAGACCTTCAGCAATATCATAGAAGAAAACTTATCCAAACACCTGCACAAATACAAGAAGCTCATAGAGCACTAAATAGACAAAAACTGAAAAGAAAAGTTCCACAGAATATGATGATTAAAGCACTAAGACATAACAAACAAAGTGTATTCAAATCTGCAAGGAAGAAAAAAAAAAAAGGGCCACCAAGTCCTATGAAGGAAAACTCATCATAATAACATCTGTTTCTCTGTAGAAGGATGCTTTGCAAGAAGAGCCTTGAAGTAATGCATTCCAAGTCCTAAAAGACAATGACAGTCAACCTAAAATAATATAGCCAGCAAAACTATCTGCCATAATTGAAGGGGAAAGAAAACTTTTCCATGGCAGAAACAGCCTAAAGAAATGTATACCCACAAACCAAACCTAAGGAAAATCCGGGAAACATTATTTCAGGATGAAGAGAGGAATAGCATAGCAGGGGAACAGTGAAAGAAATAAGAAGCCATAATTATTCAAACACAAAATAACAAATAGCACCACAAATCAACAATACAATGACCCCAATTAATACATACAAATTTTAATAATAACTTTAAATTTCAATGGGCTCAATTCACCCACCAAAAGATATGGGCTGGCTGAATTGCTCAGGAAGCAAAATCCATCTTCTGCCTCCAGAAAAAACCACATCTTAGTTTTAAATATAGGCATTGCCTTAAAGTAAAATAATAAATAAACTACTCCAATCAAATGGAACAAGGAAGCAAGCAGATGTTGCTTATCTATTATCTGGCAAAACAGACTTCAAATTAAAAGTAAACAGAAGAGACAAAGTAGGACATTTCATTCCTATTGAAGCCCAGCCAACCAAGAAGATATTACTATTCTAAATATATATGCACCAAACTCAGGTGTGACCCAACTTCATGAAAAATCTATTACTTGATTTAAAGTCACAGATTTGTATCAATCCAATAATATTCCACTTTCTCCTATTGGTGGGCCATCGGGCCATTGAGTGTCAGAATTAGTTCACATCACACACCCAAGGGACTTAACAGATGTCTACATAATAGTCTATCCAGATCTAAACACTAAAGAAGGCACAGTCTACTCAGCAGAACATGGAAGCTTTTCTAAAATAGCCCACATCCTGGGACACAAAACGAATCTTTACAAATTAAAAAGGATTGAAACCACTCCTTATGTCATATCTCACCACTTGCAGTAAAACTGAAAATGACAGCCAAAATAAAAACAAACAACAAACAAAAACCTTCTAGTAAATACACCAATTCTTAGTGATTAAACACCTCATCGTAACAGGGCCCAGTACCTTAGTAGGCACCAAGATCTTAGCACAATTGACTCCATGATGTAAGTTCCATCCAGGCTGGAAAACTCAGTACACAGACAGTACCACCTGCCAGAACTAAAACAAAGACCCAATCCATCGAAGTTCATAGTTATGGGAAAGTCTCTAAATGTACTAACTTTGCTTTTTGGCTTCTGTAGTTCTGCTTCAGGCTAACTATTCTTGTTTCTTGTTACCAAATAATGAAAGGGTCAAAGAAATCAAGAAAGAACAAAAAATCTTCCTGGAACTAAATGAAAATGAAACCACAAAACAACGTGTCAAAACCTCTGGGACACACACAGTGAAAGCATTTTTGTTTTGTTTTGTTTTTTTGTTTTTTGAGGAAACTTTATAGTTCTAAGTTTGTACATTAAAAAATCAGAAAGTACACAAATAAATGGCTTAATGATACAATTTAAAATGTTGGAAAAGCAAGGACAAACCAAATTCAAACACAGTCAATGGCAAGAAATAATAAAATTCAGAGCATAAATGAAAGAAATAAAAACAAAGGAAACAATAAAGTAATCAACAAATCTAAGAGCTGGTTCTTTTAAAAGATAAACAGTATTGATACACCCTTTGCCCAACTAACCAGAAGAAAAAGAGGTCCTAAATCAACAGAATCAAAAACAAACAGGGAAACATTACAACAGACACTAAAGAATTTTTGAATATTATAATGGAATATGTTTTTTAAAAACCTGTACTCCACCAAAGTTGAAAAAGACAAAAGAAATAGATGAATTTCTAGACACAGACCAATTACCAAAATTAGGTCAAGAAGTCATCAATAATAGACTCATAACAAATGAGGAGTTGTAATAAAAATCATTCCAGCTAAAAAATAAGTTCCCAAACAGATGGATTTTCAGCAGCATTCTACAAGTTTCCAAAGAAGATCTAGACCATCCTTTCTTAAACTATTCAAAAGTGTAGAAACATAAGGAGCACTATCAAACTCCTTCAATGAAATTAGTACCACTCAAATGCCCAAACCTGGTAGAGACAACAAAAAAGAAAACCACAGGTCACAATGAACACAGACTCAGCAAAATACATGCAAACAAAATGCAAGCATGTACCAAAAATACAACACACCATGATCATGTTGGCTTTCTCCTCAAATGCTGTTAAGGTACAATATTTCGGTATGTTGTGTTTTCACTTCGATTAATTATAGTCAATATTCGGTTTCTTCAGTGACCATCCATCATTTAATAGTCTGCTGTTCAATCTCAATGGCTGTGTGTATTTTCTATTGCTCTTGACATCTACTTTTGCTTCATTGTAGTCAGCAATGATATAAGGAGATACTATAATTTTCCTACATTTGTTGAGAGGTGCTTTGTATCACAATACATGGTGTATTTTAGAGAAGGTTCCAAGGGCTTCTGGTAAGCATGTATGCTCTCTAGTGTTTCGAAGGAAATGTTCTGTAGACAACATTAGGCTCATTTGGTCTATGATGCCAATTAGTTCTATTATTTCTGTTAAATTTACCCATTGTGAATGTGTTGGGCTCTTCGGTTGCTTTATGTCTAGTGTCAATTACTTTATGAATCTGGATGCACTGGAGTTTGACGCATAAATGTTTTGGATAATGTCTTCTTGATGTCTTGTTCCCTTGATTAGTATAAAGTGTTCTTGATTTTTAGTTTTCGTGTAAAGTCTATTTTGTCAGATATTAGAATAGCACCTTCTGGTTATTTCCTGGTTCCACTTGTCAGAATAACTTTTCTCATTCTTTCATTCTAAGGTACCTTCTGTCATTGGTGAAGGTGTGGTTCTTAGAGGCAGCAGAGGGATTGATACCATTTGAATCCAGTCTGTTCGTCTGTGTCTTTTAATTGGGGAGTTGATAACATTGCTGTTCAAAGCTATTTTGAAAGATGTGCATTGATTCCTGTAATCATACTGATTTTATGCTATTTGTTTTCTTAGTCTCCCTTTGTTTAACCAGTGACCTAACATTGTCATTTTTCTCACTGTCAACTCTTGGATGGGCTGTTTTCTTTCTTCAGTCCCAGGTATTTCTTCCTGTGTCTTATGAACACCTACCTTAACCTGCTTTTGTCATGGAAAGTTCCCTTTCTCCTCCTATTATAACAGAGGGTTTTGCTGTGTACAGTAACCTGGGCTGGCAGGTGTCGTGTTTCAGGACTTGTATTACACTGGCCCAAGCCTTTCTGCCTTTTAAAGTTTCCATTGAAAATTGTGTGTGTGAGTGTGTGTGTGTGTGTGTGTGTGTGTGTGTGTGTGTGTGTGTGTGTTTGCAGAAGCCTAGATAATTCAGGCCCGTAAAACTCGGACACGGATGTAAACAAAGCAGTCCTGCTGGATTCTGGTCACCGAAGGATGGGAATAAGGGAATATACTTTGGGCATGGAGCAATCCTCTGCTTCCTGCTATTTCCAGGATGGTTAGTTTGTCCTGAGCACCTCTTCTGCAATCCCTCCTTGTTACACTGGCCTCAAAGCTCAAAGGCAGGCATTCTGCAGCAGGCCTCCAACTGGGGCGGGGCAGCACTTACTGTGCAGGGGTGGGGGTGGAGGTTGGGGGAGCTGTGCTATTAAGAGACCCTCTCACTGGGGACCAGGAGTCCAACCCCCTGCCCTGAGCCAGGAGTGTAACATAGTCCTACATTTATTGGGAGACATGAATCTGAAAGCTCACAGAGTCTTCGGGAAGACTCACACCTGTCCTCTTTGGCCAGGCAGGAGCAGAAATGTGCAGGAAGGATGCAAATGTTTCCCCTCACAAACAACGTGGAGATGTCTTGCTTTTTCCGAGACCCCTGTCTCTTAATGACACTAACGATGGCATGTAGTACTTCAGATCTAAGGGATGACAACGGAACAGCCATCCCTGTCCTGACAAGACCATTCAGAACGCACGATCCCTGAAGAATAAAGTCACTCTGATGTTAGCTCCCAAAGTGTCCGTGAACAAGCTCTGTCAGCCTGAAGTTTCTGCCAACCTATCTACAGTTTAGAGAAGACTTTGATCACCCGTAACAGGTCAAAATGAGTACAAAACTTAGGCATAAATATTAAGTATTTAGTATGTGAATGCCTTATACACAGTAGATATTTAATGAATAATAGATTATCTTTATGGAACCAGATACAACGATTCTAGCTTGGTGTCAAATCTTGTCTTGTGGAAAGACTCTCACACTTGAAATTAATTTCTGTTTTCCTTACATTCTTTTCTATTTTCCTTTCTTCTCTTCCCTCTTTCTTTTCATGGATGCTGTGGATCCAATCCCGAGACTCACACAGCTAGGGGCACCCTACTTCTGAGCTATAAACCAACTTTGAATTTAATTTCTTATTGACTGTCTCCCAGAGCCGCACACAGCCTGTGCGGACAGTATTAGCCTTATCCTCTGGCTATGTGGGGACACCCAGAAGCTTCTGGTCTATATATATACATATACGTATACATATACATATACATATACATATACATATACATATACATATACATATATATATAAATATGTGTGTGTGTGCGTGTGTGTGTATGACTTTTATGTTGCTCAGTGTAACTTGACCCTGACACTGAAAATGAATTTTATCAGAATTGCGATTTAAAATGGATGATTTGAGTTCTCTGAAACCCACATCTCTAGCTGCCATTTCTCTTCTAAAACAGGTGCAGAAACACAGAGTTGAGAGTAACTACCTCAGAATGGGCCACACACCAAGCATGTATCTTACTTTCTGCAGTCCCCCACCCCCCTTGGTGGAAACCCAGTCAACATTCAGCACATCAATTGCCAAACATAGGAAAGGAAACTTTGGAACTGTTAAGTGACTATCAATACAGCATCCCTGCCACACTTGTGGATCAGCATCCATGTTTCAAATCCACAGTGGGTTTTGCCACTGACCAGAATTGGCTAAGAGGTAGGGAAATGATAAGTAGCCAAATGAACCAATAAAGTGTCTCTCTGTTACCATCTAAGCTACAGGTCTGAGTCACGGCTGCCAGGACAGGAAGATACTCGGGGCATTGAGAGATGCTTAGAGTAAGAGTGGAGAGTCAGTGGTACTCTTCTTAGTTCTTAGGGAGCTCAGTCAGACCAGACTTGGAGAAAACCAAAAGGACTGCCTGTAGAAACAATGCTCTCCTGGGGAGAGGGACCAGACAGCCAGGAGGCCAGGCAACCAGTGGATGGGGCGTGTCCCGATGACCAAACAGTAGCTGCTTCTGGTCACTTCCAGTCTCTCAGGAAAAAACTGTCTCCAAGTCACCTGGTAGTCATACCATGCTGTGGCCATTTACAAACGTTCCTCCTTTATCCTACACATGTGAGTTGCCCTCCTGGCCACTATTATTTCGAAATGCTATCCCTTCAGTCTTTGGTATGGCAACCCCTTCCTCTTTTTTCCACCCCACGAACTTTAACTGTCTTGTTAATTCTCTCTTTCTTGGCTCAATAGATGCCACCAACTCTGCTACCTCTGTGCACCTCACACCCACGGCTCTTCCTGTTGGAGCTGTGGTGCTAACATTCATTTCCTCAAATAAGCCTTCTCTCATCGTTAAATGTGCTTATATCATTTTGACCTATGTATGCATTAAGGACGGATTCAATCAGGTAGTTTGTCATTTTCATTTTTTTTTTGCAATGTTGAAATATATATCTATGTCCAAAATGGTTGCTAAATTTCATTCTTGTGGTTGAACTGATTTTGTACCCTTTTCTAATAACCACCACTAGCTAGCTCTAGGCTGCAGCAATGAACCTTCCTGACCTTCTGTGATTGGCTAATTTCACGGCAGCCTTTGTGTTCTTTGGCCCTAACTAGAACTTTGCCCTCATTCCCTGGTCTCTCTTTTTCTATGGGTTCTACCAGGTTCACTACAAAATGTGATCTCCATTGTGAAACAGCACTAGCATCTGGGAATCCCAGTGGCCTCTTTTAGCTGCACAAAGATGCTTAATCCCATTACCAGTGTGTGTCCATAATCAAGTCCTCAAGGGAAGTGTGGGGCCCTGGTCCTAATAGTCTCACTGCACTCAGTAGAGTGCAAAGAGCTTGCTGTGCCCAGGAGCTACCCAGGCCTCCAAAGCTCATGCTGACTAGCCTCCTGGGGAGGTAGGCTATGAGGATTTGAATAATGTGAATACACTATAGGATAGAACCCTCAAGATAGGATCTGTGCCCTTATAAAACAGCTACACAGAGGTTTCTTGTTCCTTCTGCTCTTTGAAGTTATAGCAAAAAGACAGACCTGGATGAAGAGGAAGCAAGTTCTTCCTAGTTAGCAGTTCTAATGGCAACGGACCTTGGCCTTTCCAGCCTCTAGAGTTGTGAGGAATGACTATGTTAATACTTTCATAAACATTAAAAATATAAATGTTGTTAATGAACAGCATGACTAATGACAATCTAATAGCCCGAGCAGATTAAATCCACACGCAAATCATCTTTTGACCAGTGGTTTAGTCTGTTAAAATGTGTTTCTCTTATTTTCTTGCTATGCCCTCATAGGGTAGAAAGGATAAGCAGTTTCCCTGGAGCACTTCATTAAGGGGACTAATCCTACTCCTCAAGGCTCTTTCCTCATGACATAATCACCTCCCAAAGGCCCTCCTAACACTATCCATGATACATTGGGTATTAGATTCCCAAGCATGAATGGAAGGATACACAATCATTCAAACCACAATGAAAGTCAAAAATTAACCAGTGTGTCCCCATGATTAACAAATCTAAACTTGACACACACACACACAGGTTAAGACCCGTGTGTTTCCACACCTCATGAATTTTGAGGTCTACCAGGCTTTCTGAAAACTGTGGAGCCACTGTGCCGGGGCCATCTTGGATACAAGAGCAGGGCCAGGATACTTGGGATACACTGAAAGCTCATAAAATGAGACGCACATCCCGTTCCCTGGCAACGGAGCTTCTAGCTGTAAGTTTCCAACTCTCCAGCTCTTAATTTAAGCTGATTCTCTTAATGCACCCCTCTAAGAAGGAAATGAACAAAAGAATGAGGACCTTTCTTCCTCTTCTCCAAAGAGTTTGGATGGGAACAGGGCAGACGGAAGCCATGACATTACCCGTAAGGAACTTCCTTGCTGTCTAGGAAGCCTTGTCTGTGAAAGAGGGCTGATTTCAGCACTGACAGGAGAGGCAGCATTAAGGAGTGGCTAGCTCACTTCTGCTCCACAGGAACCAAAGGCACCTGAGCATGAGCCTCAGCAGAGGAGAGACACAGATTTGCATTCCTTTGTCTCCTAACAGCCAGGAACAGTTGAATTGGGTAATTTAAACTCATTACACTTGCACATTTATTTAGCTTCTGCTTGTTCACATGCATAAGTAGTGTAAGTGAACAAGTTGGCTAAAGCATCTGTCCTTTCTCAGCAAATCTAAAAGATAAAAGACAAATAAAAACATTTTAATCGAATAGCGTTTCTCCTCTTTAAATTAGTGTGTTCTGAATGGGAAGCTTAAAAGCTGAGGGAAGGTGGTTTTCTAGAGTTTTCTAGCTCTCACTCGATTGTGTGATGGCTTGCATGATGCGTTGGTGATAATAACCTGATGCAAATAAATCATCAACACTAGACTCAAATCAAATCCATCTTCATGGTACCAAGGACGTTAGAAGAAATCGGACACGGCAATCCTGAATTTCTACTGAGGTCAGGAAGGGTCCCTACTGGCTTTGCTTTATGTGCAATGTTCATATTATTTATTCTCCCGGTGTAGAGTGGGGAGCCTCCATTAGGTATGTAGGCATCTCCGAATATGGGAAATGATTTCCCTGCAGTTGGTTGCCTGACAAGTATGAAATAATTTTAGTGATGAAATGAGGCTGTCAAATGCTTTTCTGTATCCAAGATTGCTTTGAGTTGTCTCCCCTGCACATCATTGCCATCAAATCTAGGATCACAGTGGCCTGAATTCATTCATTTGTCCAGTGACAAGAGCAGTCTCTTAGCGTAGCAAAAAGAGACTGTGTTTTGTTTTTGAGCAAATCAAAGCATAACCTTCATATATAAAGAGCAGTATAAATGTAAACTATGGTTAATGTTCTTCTAGTGGTATGAACAATTCCTGTTCCATCAGGCATGGGACTCAGTAGTCTCAGGTGACCTACAGGCTGACTTCAGGCTCAGTGACAACTACCTCACTGCCAGGAGCAAATGATTGCGAGACACAGTGGTGACCAAAGAAATGGACATCGTAATTACAATGTACTACTTGATGGTGAAAGTTTGAATGAACAATCTCCTTCCATCTGATGTTTCATTTATCATACACACTTATCTGCAATGAAACCCTTTGCATCAGAAAAGCTAGCTTCCAGAGATGGCAGAGGGCAGAGATCGGGCAATCCCTGTTAAGAAATCACTCTTTGGGCACCGGAGGCACTGGAAATGCTGAGGATCGCTGACACGTGGAAGGAAGCTGTAGGGCAGTGCTGCAAGGCAGCTAAGTCCAGGCAGGATTCTTCCATCCTGCTGAAGAGTCTGGGCCATCAGAACAACACAGCTGGAAAAATTTCAGACAGATGGGAGCGGGAAATGTGATGTACAGTCACCCCCAAACCTCCAACTCACCAAGACTCTGAAGCCAGGAAAGGCTGAGATTGAAGCCTGAAACCTCTCTCTCTCTCTCTCTCTCTCTCTCTCTCTCTCTCTCTCTCTCTCTCTCTGTGTGTGTGTGTGTGTGTGTGAGTGTGTGTGTGTGTGAGAGAGAGAGACCTGCCAAGTAACTGCATCAAACATGTATGTGTGTATGTGAGAGAGTCTTAAATATAGATCATATTATCTTTTAATATAAAAGTAAAACATCATATTTACATATGTAACCATACAAATATCATATTTACAAGGTAGTAAAATATGTGTTCAGTCTAGATTTCACAGCCTCCGCCACGTACTTGATAAGAGCATGCATCCAGCCCTTTCTATGTGCTTCCCCAGGGACAGGTTTCTCTTCCATCTTCCATTAAGTGCTATGCACTGGAGGAATTAGGAACCCTGCAGGTAGCTAAGAACAAAGAGCAAATACTACAGCTTGGGCTGGTGGATGCCATAGCCATAGCAGCTGTAACTGCTCCCAAAAACTCAGTTTTGTTCAAGATAATAATAATTAAAAAAAACCAGCAACAAATATGCACACATGAAGGAGAATCTGGAAAGTGGGTGAGGTAGGCCACAGGCTCACCATGCCGACTCCTCTAGGGGCTACACAGAAGACTAATTATGCACCAGTGGGAAGCGAAGAGTCAGTCTTGATGCAGCTCACAGCTGGCCAGCATGATTCCTCCCCAAGTCATCAGAGATTGAACAAAGATCAAATATTGGCTTCTCTGGAGAATAGAAGAGCTAGGTGGAGATGGCTATGATCCAACTTTTTTTTTTGGGGGGGGGAGGCGGCTGCCTGAAGAGCAGGTTCGATCTTCCTTGTCTCTGAGTCCTAAGAAGACCGAGCATACACAAGACACACTGGAATGCTTAAAGCAAAGCAGGTGGCTTAGACCAGCACCAAGCTTGATAAGGCTTAGAGAGTCTGGCCAGGAGGACTGGTGAACACAGCCGGGTCTGAAAGACTGGTGGAAGTTATAATAAGATCTTCAAGGTCATCCAAAGGCTCCTGTGTGAAAGGTTTGGTCCCCTGGGGGCTGTACTGGGATAGTGCTTAAGGAAGTACTTAAAGCATTGAGGGTAGGCCCTTGGAAGAAACATAGACCCACACATACTTCCTTTGCTCTCTGTCTTGTGATGTGAGTGGTTTTGTTCTGTCATGCACTACAGTAGGACAGGCCCTCTTGCTACAGACACAAAGAAAACAAATGGCCACAGAAAAGTGTGGTCCAAAATATATGGTTTTTGTTCATACGTTGGTTATGTTAAATATCTTGTTATAGTGGCAGAAAGCCAAATAATAATAATAAAAGAGATGGCTTGTGTAAGACACTTGCCAGTATAATAAAGAAATAATAAAGAGTAAAGAAAATAAGGAAATGCGTTCAAAGGATGGAACAAGATTAAAACCAGGCTCAAATAAAATGAAGTTGCATGACTTATATGGCAGTGCCTTCAGAGTAACCACTGCATTAAGATGTTCGCCAAGGTCAGAGAAGTAATACATGTGCAAAATAAAATTCCAACAGAGGCAGAAAATGCGAGCACACCACACGAAAATAACAGACAGAGGGAGTTTAACACCTGAACTGGAAAATTAAGTGAAGCAACAGCAGACTGGATATATTACAAGAAACGATTGTCGAAGTTGAAGCTATGTCATTGGAAATGGTTCCACCAAAGGTTCAAAATCACAACGGAATCAGAGAGAAAGACACTTAGGAGACCCCCAAGACAACAAACAACTGGACCAACACAATGAAGCTTCACACAGAAGGGGCTCTGAAATGTCTAAATATGGGGAAAGAGATGGACTAACAAACCCAGGATTTGTATTGTGGTCTGCTGCCAGCGGCCCCTCAGCTAATCCAGGCTTCACAACTGTCTCCCACAAACAATGGGCCCGGTTCGATCCCCTGGAGTCTCCACAGTTGTAGGTCTAGAGTTCATACGTTTCCAAAAGCTTGGTTCAGCTGTCTCTGTAGATTTCTCCAGAGGGTGGGATGCCATGCTCAGCCTTAATGCATGGGAGAAGGACCTGACCTTGCCCCAACATATTGTGACAGGCTATATTGAGTCCTCATGGGAGGAGCCCTTACCAGTGAGGAGGTGTGGACTTGGGGTCGGCTAGAGGGGAGGGCAGGGGGTTGGGAGGAAGGACTCTGGTTGGAATGTAAAATGAAATTTAAAAAATAAATGAAAAAAAAAAAAAAAGACCCAGGAAGCCAAAAAGATGTCCCTGTCTGTCAACAAAGAAATGCACACCAAATCACATCATAATTAATCTATCAAAAGCCAAAGACACAGAGATGTTTGAAAGCAGCAAGAACTAAAGTGACTTGAGTACACTTGTGTCCAAATCTTTCATCCCATAGCAGAATGGTGGATACAATAATTCTGTAGGCTTCAGAACCCTGAATGATGTCACACGTACTTGGCCAAGGGGTAGAAAATGCAAGATTCAAAGTCTCCTATTCTTCAAGCTTAATCTAAAAAAGGATCATCCGTTTTTAAAAATGCAACCTTAAACCATCTGCTGCACAGGTTGGTAACGTCAGGGACTTTGAAGAGCAGAGCAGGAAGACTACAGGATCAAGGGTAGCCTGTAGAGAGAGTTCATTCAGGGCAGCCTGGGCTACTTAGTAAGACTTGTGCAAAAGTGAGAAATAAAAAGTCAGCCCATGGGAAAGTACTTTCCTAGCATCTGCAGGGTACCAGGATGCAGAAAGAAATTAAATGAGGATGTCAGGTCATAGAGCATAAAGGAAAAAGAAGGCAGGAAGTTCATTCAGGTCATCTCAGCTCCAGCCCTTACGTACAAAGTGGCTGGAACCCAGGAATATCCACAAGATTTGAGAAGTGTTTACTAATGTATTTTGATTTGACGAGTTACTCAAGTAACATTGACTTATGATCTGAGTGTTTTGGATGAGTAGGAACCATGCACATGAAAGACAAGATTACTGTACTTACCAAATAGTCTACAAGAAAGTCAGCATAGCAATGCAATAATAATAATAGTAATAATTAATAGCACTGACTGTGTACTTAAAACTGTGAGGATTATAACCTGAGGGGCACACACACACACACACACACACACACACACACACACACACACACACAAACCCCAAACAAACAAAAAAACCAAAGCAAACAACAACAACATCAAACACTTGTAAAGAAAAGCTGGGAAGAGGGTCTGCTAATGTGAGGAAACACTTTCACTTTAGAGGTACACATTCTAGACTGTCCTGTGTCTTCAGTCATTACCAGCTTACCCTGACCTATGACGGATGCTCACATGTCCAGTTCTCATATAGACCACGTTTGGAAAATAACAGACACCCAGAACCTCCAGATAAACCATATCTCACCACATGCAGCCACAGACTGAGCCCACTTGTGAATGAATGCAGATTTTCCCCCCAAAGCACACCCACAGCTCTTACGAGTGAAAATAACTTACAACTGCCAAATTTCAGCGGACAAGCATGGGCATCCATCGGGAAGTCCTCAAGCTGCATTGGGCACTCGGCAGAGATAGTCAGGCTGAGGAGTAAAAAGAGATGGTCAAACAGGCCAGCTCTTCCTCTCATAAATCCATTTACATTAACATTTTAATACTTTTATGAAATTTTCTAACTGCCCCCTCCTAAATTACATGTTTGTGTTATAAGTAAGAGTCATTGGGAGTAAAAAGAAGGGTGAATCCAAGCACTCAGGAACCCCGTGGTCTGATGTATGGGCTTGCACAATCATCATTGCTCATAAAGTCACCTCCGGTGCCTGTCCAGTGATTTACCACTTCCTACCTCTTGCTCATCATCATCAAGCATGCTTTGTTTGACAAGGCCGGAAATACATTTATTTTCCTAAATAGTTTACCGATTCAAAAATGCAAGGTAAATGTACCGTCAAATCTCTACCAGAACCTATGTTTTTCATTGCTTAATGGACCTCAAAGGAATTTGTATCACAATAGCAATTTTCTGGTGCAACCTGATTGTTATCCTCTTAATCCAAACCCAGTCTTCCACATAAGAATACACTGACCGCAATGCTGGTGGCCGTGGCTGCTCAGGCAGCCATGACAGGCATTGTGGGAGTGCTCTGACCACATTGACTTCCATCACCATGGTAGCATGTGGAGATCACCACAACTAGCACAGGGTATCACAGATGGAGCAAGGCCCAAAATGTAGAGCTACTCAGCGGCAGGACATGAGTGCAGCTCAAGCTGCTGGCCGCTGCCTACAGAGAGTTCCTATGGCATCTAGTACCTAACCTATGAGTGTAGACTCTGCTCTGTAAAATGGAACACTTAGAGTATTCCACAGTGTGAGGGTGCTGAGGCCCAAACATAGTGGAGTGGGCCCACCACAGGTTTATGTGGCAGAAATGGTTAGTGTGGTAGTATAGAGTTGATACAACCTTTAAGAAGAAGTGAGGCCCTGTAGATAATGATTAGGTCATGCGGGGAACCTCATTAGGAAGGATTAGATTAATTCTTGAAGAGCTCCAGTAGTTCCCTCAAGAGTAAGTTGCTATGGAGTGCCAAGCTAGTCTCTGAATTTCTTTGGTTTCCCTTCCCACCATGGGTTTCTTCCACACATCCTACTGACACTGTTATATCATCACTGCAGACCTCACTAGACAAGTGATACAAATGCCCAGGAATTTTCAGCTTCCGCAGTAAAAGCTAAGCAAATCTCTTTTCTCTGTACATTACCTAGCATCAGGCATTTTGTTACGCAAAGAAAACAGCATTACCCATGCTTTCATGTTTCCAAAGAGTTTTTACTAATTTAGCAACATTTTAAATGAGCTTATTTTCTGTTTCTTATGCTCCTTTCCATTATCCCAAATTAAATTAATTACTTAAACTATGAAACGTTGGGCTTCTTATGCACGTGGGAGCAGATAATAAATAATAAATTGTCTGTTGTTGCCAATTGTTGTTGTATTAAGTAGAGATGCTGCTCATGCTCACAGGATACAAATGAAATGCAAAAAAGCATTTGTTTTCCTTTTTATCACTTCCTTTTGTTAAAGCAGATTAGCCTGTTTTAAATTGGTAACATCAATCACAGGTGGCCACTGGAGCCTGAATAGTCAATCTAGCCATTTGCTGAACTCCCAGGATGAAAGTGCGTCTCCATCAGAAGAGAAGAATCTTTGACACTGTTCTGCAGTAGGATCCCAGGGTAAGAGTGAGCCACCAAGGGCCCTGAGTACAAGGTGACCAGATACACGCTCAGTTCTCATTCTCAGGTCCAGATGTAGCGACTGCTTTGAAGACGACATACTACACACACTCAGAGAGCAGAGGATACACACAAAACCACAGGCATTCAGACAGGTCCCATTCACTTGACCTTTCATCTGGTACATGTCATCTGGAGTTTTGTGCCCTATGTGTGCACACTGCCTTCTGATCTTAGTACAAAAAAAAAATGCATCTTTCTATACAATCGCGCATAACTATCTCCCACATCACGAATCCCTCTCACAGTCATGACTTTGAGAGGCTAATTTTGAAACTCTAATGTGTATGATGTGCCTGTCTGCCGGCATAGCTAAGAACCAATGGACTGGCCTTAGACCTTTTTAAGATTTTTTTACAGGACTCCTAACTGAAAAGAAAGTTTTCAGCTGCACACTAAGAAAGGAGGGTTATTGACAAGGGCTGGAGCGGCAATGTAAACAGAGATTAACTTCCCAGAATTAGGAAAAGGAGGACTTTTTGAGAAGAGTATCACACGGTCAGAAACTTACTGCCTGTGATTGCTGGTAAATTGGGAAATGTGCTAGAGAAAGCACCCATGAGAAAACACACTCAATGATGCCACACGGCACAGTAACCGCACCAAGCAGCAGCTAACAGTGATCTCGGGAAAGGAGAGCACTGTGGGAGTCATGTCATGTGTCACTATGGCCTCCAGTCTTCCAGGAGCGCCGGGGTCCCATCACTGGGAGCAGTGTGAGGGGAGAGGGTGGCTCAGGTGAGCAAGCCACAGCACACGCGTCATCAGTTAAAAGACCCCATTCATGGCACTCCTGAATGACATGAATGACAACTTCATGGGCCCCCTTTCCCTTCTCATGAGGACATGTCTGGAGATGGTACTGATGGCAGAGTCTCTTTCTATCCATTTCCAAGTCAACCAGCTCTCTTAAGTGGCTCTTACTCCAACAAGCCCTCAGCTTCCCGTCCGCGTGCAGGTTGCCTGGACACTCATCTTCCCATTGCTGTGCATGTCTGCCTGCCTGCAGACACAGTGGGTACTGCAATCCCATCCCCCACTCCTCTGTGCAGGTTCTGTTTTGTTCATATGGCCATTGTGGATCTAGAACTTAGGATTTCTGTATTTGGCTTCAATTGTCAAAACAGATCCCATAGAAGTAAGACTCCCGCCTTAGTTAGGTACTCCGTCCATCCCTGGTGAATTTTGTCTCTGCTGCTGGCCAAGATGAGGGGCATAAAGGAGGACCAGAGAGCTCTGGCTGCCTTTGTGGGATTCACTGTAAATGCTTGCCCCCAAGAGCAAGCAGAAAATCGCTATACAAGCATAGCTTAAAATAGTCTGGCAAGAGATGTTCAATGGGAATCTTCTTTTAGCATATTGTGAGAGTGGAAATGTTGTTGTGTGTTGTAAAGACTCTGTAAAAATGGTTCCAGTACACCTATCTACAACAGTGGTTTGTATAGTACAACTAGTATCTTAGTAATTATTCATACCTTATTTGTATAAAGTGCCTTATAGTCAGTCTGAAGCTTCAGACCAGCATCTGTCCCTGCCTGCTAATAGGCGGCATCTGTTCGAATAAATCCCTCAAGAACAAATGTAATACATTTATATTTCTGCTATTTTTACACATTGAACAAATGGCCTGAGTTTGTCTAGATAGAGGGACTCTTCAGATCTGAGCTTTTGAACACAGACAGTACACTGACAGGTAACTACTCTCCACATTTGGAATCCAGGTGGAATACCTTTTCATGGAATGGTTGACTGTATAGACCAAGGCTAGCTAAGTCACCTGTACAAAGCCTTAATGTTTTAGCTACAGTAAATGAAGCTCAGCGAGTTCAGAATGCTGCCTTTGGCTGAAATTCACTGAATTACTGGAAGACACAGGTACATGGTGTCAACTCAAGTCAACCCAAGCAGTAACAAGTGGAACATGATGTCTGCACAAGAACTTAATTTTAAGAGGCGGAAAAGAGCAGGGTGCAAGTGAAGATCCTTGTTCCCAATTGGTTTTATGTCACAATTGAGAGCTTAGGACCCCAGACTCAGTAGTTTGTGTTCCTGTTTGGTCAGAGGGTCACTCATGTAAATGGTACTCTAGTCCAAACAACCAAATTCCAAAGTAGCTGTATCATTAACTGTAAAAATTTATAAAAATGCCTAACTTCTTTTGCCCAGTCTTCCCACTCGGAAAAGAAAGGTAACAGTAGATTTTTATAGTCTGAAAATCATAGGTGTAAAACAAAGGGTTAAACAAGATAGGAACTTCAATGACAAGAAGGTGACTAAGGATAAAAGACTTTCTTGTTTCCATGGAAATACTGCAGCAGAAGATGTGCCCACAAGAGGCAGACAGCATTGTAAACCTCAAGAAAAATGCACAGATCTCCCAAACCTAGGACTACCCACCTCCTATAGCAAAAGGGTTGTTGCACATGTAATTAACACAAGGTTCTTAGAGTGTGGAGATTGCCCTACGTTGTTCAAGTAGACCGGTCTAATCCCATGGACCCTTTCAAAAGGAATGAAAGAGTAAGAGATGCAGGGACAGATGCAAATATGAGAATAAGACTGAGAGCTCAGCAATGTGCTTTCCAGGAACTGGATTAAACAGGAATCTCTTCTGGAACCCCAAAATCAATGCAACTGGCCAACACCTTGGTTTTAGCCCCAAGAGACCTTTGTGGCTCCTGACTTCCAGACCTCAATAGAGGTTGTGTTTTAAGCAAATACATTTGTGATGATTTGCTGCCATACCAGTAGGAAAGAGATACAAATCTGATACCCAGAAAAAAATGTGTTACTATAACAATGTCCTGAAAACTATGGAAATGGTTTGTTTGGTAATGGGCTGACAGGAAAAGACTGGGTTTCCTGGGATGGATACACTATAAGTAAGTGATGCCTCTGCAGTGATGTGGTGGTTGGTTGAGTGAGAACAGCCCCCATAGGTGCATGTTGGAATATTTGGTTCCCAGTTGGTCGAGCTGTTTGAGAAGGATTAGAGGCTATGGTCTTGCAGGCAGAGGTGTGTCACTGGAGGTGGGGCTTTGCAGTTTCAAAAGCCTATGCCATTCCCAGTTAGCTATCTCTGTTTTATGTTAGTAAATTGGATGTAAGCTCTCAGCTACTGATGTAGGACCACACCTGTCTACCTGCTGCCATGATGGTCATGGGCTCCCTCTTTGAAGCTGTATGCCCCAAATAAATGTTTATATGTTGCCTTGGCATCATAGTTGAAAAGTCACTAAGAGAAGTAGTGAGAAGCAGGTAGAGATGTGTCAGTGGCCACTGTTGGCAGAAATGTGATGTCTAAATGCCACTAGGCAGATTCTGGAGCAAACATGGAGCTCCTGGAAACTGAGAAAGCAGATCCTGTCATAGGGTGGCAGAACACACAGATGAATAGTAGCTATAGTAACAGGGGAGCAGTATTTGTACGTGATCATGGTAAGCTATTGTAAGGGCTTGATCCCCACAGCATGAAAGTGCCCCCCCCCCCCGCATAAGAAAGGATCTTTGTGGGTGTGAACGGGCTGTCTTGAGATGGAGAGGCCATCAAGGGTGCCATCAAGTAATCACCAGAGTTTCTGGGAGAGAGAGGTGAGAGGTGAGACCATGCAGAAGAGTGGATGTGAAAATAGGAGGAGCTGGTTTCCTCTACTGTTAGCTTGAAGACTCATGCAGGAGCTCTGGTAAAGAAATACAACAGACACAGCTCTGAAAAGTGATGGTAGCGCTCCACTGAGCCTCTAGAGGGAGTATGGTCCTGCCGACATCTTCATTTTGTGCCAGTGAAACCATTTTTTTAAAAAAGATTTATTCATTATATATACAGTGTTCTGTGCTTACATGTCTGCCTGCAGGCCAGAAATGAGCACCAGGTCTCATCATAGATGGTTGTGAGCCACCATGTGGTTGCTGGGAATTGAACTCAGGACATCTAGAAGAGCAGTCAGTGCTCTTAACGGCTAAGCCATCTCTCCAGCCTGAGTGAAACCAATTTTTGATTCATGGTTTCTACAGTTTTAAGAGAATGCGCTTTTACTGTGTTAAGTATCTAAGTTGTGGTGGCTTGTTACAGCAATCACAGAATATATACACTGTGATGAAACTGGCTACTCATCTAAAAGAAGTTGGTCGTGTGGAAGAAGTTACCTCTTTTTTGTTGCACTTCTCATAGTAAATAGCATGGAGAAACAAGATGGAGGGAAAATTGTTAATAGTAAGCTACATTTGATGACACTGATACTTTTTACTCATCTTTGCTATAATTAGTATATTCCTTACCAAGTATGTACAAGCTAAAAACCAAAGTTGTGATTGGACACCCTTTGGCAAGAACCTCCATATGACCAGAATAGAGGAATAGGGATCAGCAACCAATGTTTCAGAACAAAGAGGGATACAAGATAGGGCATACAAATTAATGGCTTGAGTCCTACCCCATCCAACCTTTATGTTTCCACACAGAGCAGAGCAGTATTTAAAGTGTGATGGGCTTGAGCCTTTGAGATAGGAATTGGATTATTTGGATGGGTTCAGTACCATCAATAACAAAGCTTTCTCATAAGAAGGGAACAAAGTATTAGTGTCACAAAGTAAGACACAGTAGCATAAGAAGTTGTTGGAATGTACTAGAGCCATACATCAAGGGATGCATCAAGCCTAAACTGCAGTGTGTGTGTGTGTGTGTGTGTGTGTGTGTGTGCGTGTGCGTGTGCATGTATGTATACATATGCATACACATACATATATATGGATGGTGCAAACAGAAAACAAATTTTCCAAGTAAGTCGACACTGGCACTGGAAGCCTCATTTCTGACTCCGGCCTCCAGTGCTGTGAGATCATAAACTCATGCAAAAATGCCACCAAGTTTGAGGTGACTTGTTAAAGCAGGATGGGGGATTACAAAGTAGTTGTCATGACATAAAACCTGAGGGAGAGTAGTAAAAGAGTGGCCAGTTGAACTTTTAGGCAGCAGCTGCTGTATGCTGGTGCTCTGTTATGCCGGGAGCTCAAACCCAGCACACACAAACCTGAAGCAAGTCTTCTAGCACAGAGTCCTCCACACAACAGAAAGCCAGACCTTGGTAATAAGCAGACAGCTTGATACTGACATGACCACCAGCAGGAACTGTGAAGGGGGCAGATGACCCACCCACACAAATGCCACTGACTCTAAAGGAATGCATGTAGTATTTGGGAACATTCTAAATCTTTGTGGAATGTCTAATGCATGCTGCCATGGAAAAGAAATGTTAATCTGGCAATAATAATTTTCTAGCCCTAAGTAGTCCTTATATAGATGAACCAATTGTACAGATAACTTTTTATTCACCAGAACATTACTCATCTGAACACTAGAAGGATTTGGAGATGCAGTAGATGTGATGCATTTCTCTCTCTCTCTCTCTCTCTCTCTCTCTCTCTCTCTCCTTCTCTCTCTCTCTCTCCCTCTCTCTCTCTCTCCCTCCCCCCCCCCCTCTCTCTCTCTCTCTCACACACACACACACACACACACACACACACACGAATGTTCAAGGTGATCTCACCTGAAAATTCCGGAGTGAATGAGCACAGTCCTCCCTGAAGTCCTCACACCAGGACAAAGACTACCTTCCAGTTCTAGTACCTGGGGCCAGCAGCATAATCTCCACATGTGTATATCCTGGCTTTTATTCTGACTTTCCCAAACATTACTTCATTGTTATGAACAAGATGGAAAGAAATGACTACTTTTTTTCTCCTCTCAGCTTGACAAAAATTATGAACTTTTCCTTACCTTCTGTTTTTCTGGACATCACATTTCAGCTTATTTTATTGTTGACATGCATTCAGTCTCAGAACCAGAGTAGGGCAGGGGCTCTGGTAACACAAAGATTTTGGTACTGTGACTCTGTGTATGTGTGTGTACCTGTGTCTGTGTCTGGCTCTGTCTCTGTCTCTGTCTCGTGTGTGTGTGTGTGTGTGTGTGTGTGTGTGTGTGTGTGTGTGTGTGTGTGTGATTCAGAAACACCCTCTCCATGATGAGGCTGGCCTAGAACAAAATCAGGAGAAACTCAGTGTCCCTGTTCTGCTGCACTCAGGAGGAAGAAAACACAGAAAAGCAGAGCACATGCATGCACAGGTTTCTCCTTAACAAATCACCAATCCAGTGTGCTGTGGATATTGGTTCTGCAAATATTCCTGGAAATGTAAGTCTAGCTTATACTAGTGTATCTAAGGTAGATCTCTTCCAAAGCTCAACAGCAATGCAAAACTGAAATGTATTGTATATAAAGACTGCTAAGTCAGGGGTGTGCTGCAGTTTGAAAGTCAATGCCAGCCCAGTCAACCCCACACACGTCACATTTAATGTTTATTGTAGGTAATTTAATTATGTAATAATTTAATAACTATTGTATATAGAGTGTAGCTGTGTTTGATCTAGCCAAAAATTCTCAAATCAAGGTCCTTCCACAGACTGACCAATGCCATGTCCTCATTTATGTGATGCAAAATTAACCACGTTCCACCCACACCCGCAGAAGAGCAAGGGATCAGAGTTAGATGGATAACATGCACACTGACCTATTGTACATACACTAAAAACGTGAAAAGCACGTTTCAAAAAGCAGAAAGCAGACACCCACAGCAAAACACTGAGCTGAACTCCTGGAATCCAGTTGCAGAGAGGGAGGAATAATCAGCAAAGGGGTCAAGACCAAGCTGGAGAAACCCACAGAGACAGATGACCTGAACAAGGCAGAGCTCATGGACTCCAGTCTGATAGCTGGGAAACCATCATAGAACCCACCAGACTCTCTGAATGTTGGGAGTACTAGGCAGTATATGGGCCTCTGGTAATGGATCAGCATTTACCCCTAGGATACAAATGGACTTTGGGAGCCCATTCCACATAGAAGGATACTCTCTCAGCCTAGACACATGGAGGAGGGCCTAGGGCCTGCCCCAAATGGACTTTGAAGACTCCCCATGGAGGGCCTCACTCCCCCTAGGAAGCAGAAAGAGAATGAGGTGGGGGTTGGCTGGGGAAACGGGGGGGGGGGGGTGAGAGGGGGCAGGAACTGGGATTGCCATGTAAAACAAGCTTGTCTCAAATTTAAATTTAAAAAATTATTAAAACAAAACAAAACTTTAAATTGTTATTGGGAATTTAATATTCTCCCAGTTTTAAATTCTTACATTAAATAATCCATGCTTTCATTTGTACAACTGCAGAATTCCATTCTTTAAAAGTACTATATCCAGACATGGTGGTCGGTCCACTTCTGTAATCCCAACACTCCAGAGGATGAGGCAGGAGGATTGGGCGGTCATTGCTACCCTGAGCTGAACAGCAAGGTCCTGTGTCAAAATCTCCCATCTCCTCCCTAATATTTACTGTTGACATAGCATAACTACACACCCTTTTTAGAAATGAGTGATACAAATCCTGCAATTTACTTCAAGCCTGAGTTACAGAGTTCATCGGTTGTCCTAAGGGTAACTGGCTCATTTTGCATGCTTGGGTAAAACAAGGATGTCCAACCATCAGAACTACATTGAGCTAAAAATGCCCATGGATCTGTGCACAATTTATTTGTATTTTTGTTCCTCGTCAGCTGTTGGGGAGAAGATGTCAGCAATTCTTGTTTATGTTGGGAAAACCAGCATAAATGTCATCCGCTCAAAAAGCTGATGTGGTACTTAACCAAAGGGGACAGGATCAATGTGGGTCTATATCAATTACTGACTTCCTTTTGTTAAAAAAAAAAAAAACACTCCAGGAGGCATTTTAATAACAAATAGGGTAGAAATGTTTAATTTCATGTGTATGATATACCGAACAATTAATATACCATAATAGATAAAAAATGTGGGAAATAAACAGAAGGCTGAACAGTAAATAATCGTTGCAAAAACGAGAGCACACATGTGCAAATGATCTCCTTTCCGAAGGGCAAACTCAAAGTTCAGCTCAGGAAACTGCATTTCTCGAAGTGTGGGACACACACAACCAGAAGCTCAAGCCAGAGGACCAGTTTCCACCGCTCACAAATCCAGAGCCCAAATCCCTGTGCACATTGCAAAGCCTATTGTACAGTATTGTTTAAAATGCCCCAATATAAAACAAGCAGCACTACGTGTGGTGCATAATGTTCTTAGAACTCCAGGGAAGGGGCTGGGGACTTGGCTTAGCAGTTCAGAGCACTTGCTGCTCTTGCAGAAGACCTGAGTTTAGTTCCCAAGCCACACGGAGACTCACAGCCACCTGGAAGTTCAGTTCCAAGGGACCTGACACTCTCTTCTGATCTTCTGCATACATGTACACCGTGCACTTATGTACCCTCCAGCACTCACACATATGCATAAAATAAAAATTGAAAACACTCTACAAAAGAAGATGGCACCACAGAAACCTGTACATTCAGGGTTCCAGCAATCTGTCCATTCATAAAGACAATAGCTTAGTAAAAGTTAAAACACAATTCAGTAATTTATGAGGGACCCTACAACCCATGGTGAGATTGTTTAGTGAACTAAAAAGTACTCTAACCTCATTAAGCAAGGCCTGTTCTCTAACTCTGCTACAGAAGTGGCCACACTCCTGGTGCTGATGTGTCCCTATACTCTCAAAGAACGTTGCCCCATGCTTTGCTCGGTGAAGGCTTCTGGGTGACTAGTTTGAGAGCTGCCTTCGTTTTACCTGCACCTGAAATACCCTAAGCTGAGGCAGTGCTTATTCATTTGTGAATGTTTGCCCCAGGCACAGAAGCTAGGGGTGAGTGGGCAGAGTCAGCAGACAAGCAGAAAACTTGGAAAGTAGAAGCCAGGCAAGGATCATACAGTCCCCCATTATTCTGGAACTTACGGGACATCTTGCGAGTCAAGGCCTAGACACAGGTAAAGTAAGAAAGCAAGAGGACTGTTATCCAAGATATATAAAGAAGTCACAGCTCACACTGAGTAAAATCAATTTTAAGATGTATTAAAAGAGCTTTCAGCATATCTCACCAAAAAAATCCCATGGTGCCCAATGGGTGTAAGATGCCTGCAATGACATCTCACCGTGGAAAAGCAAAGTAAACAATGAGGGAGGTCACATCGCAGTTACTAAGATAACCAGAACCCACAGTATCTATGGTGCCAAATGTTGGGCAGGATCTGGGGAAGCAGGAGCTCTCTCATTCATCAACTCTGTGTACACAAAATGCTCCAACTGTTTCCAAGACAGCTTGGCAGTATTTACAGAACTAAACAAACTCACCATATGACCCAGAGTTGAGCTTCTCGGTCTTTATCTGAATGTGCTGAAAATTCATGTCTACACAAATATCCCCAGGACTATTTACAGATATCCTCCTAATCACCAAGAACTAATTGCTAGTTGAAAGCCACAAAGATACCCTTCTGTATGTGAACGGTTCAACTGTACCCAGACATCATGGTGGAATATTACTTCATGCTATAAAGAAATGAGCTTTCATATCACAAAATTTACACACACACACACACACACACACACACACACAAAACTCAAGTGCACAATCTTAAATAGAATAAGCCTGTTGGAAAGCATTTATCTCTAGATTCCAACTGCTTGTCACTCTCAGAAAAGACAAATCTCCATGTTTTATGACTCAAGTGTGCAGTATCTTCAGCAACAGAACACGAAGGAATCAGTAGGGACTGATCTGGAAGCTTCATCTCTTTGTCTAGTTGTCACACTGCTGAAAGGTACCATGCATACTACTAGAGGAGAAAAGGAATTACCAGTCTTACCCAGCTGTGAATGCCATGAGGTAAAATAACAATTAACCATTGCAATTAACCACTGGTGCAATGAGAATGTAAATGTCATGGTAATAACCAATCACTCTCTGATTGGATTCACGGAGCCCATACCTGGCACTGTTGTTGGGGCCAAGAACTTGTGCCTAGACAGGACCTAGTCCTAGGATATGACCTACCTCGATTATTCTAATTGGACACACTGACTCCTACTGACTTTTTTTTTATTGTTCCTTTGATAGATTGGTGCATCTCCCAAGCCTCATCAGAGAAGTTTCTTGTGTAGTAGTTGGCATTGAGTACAGAGACCCATAAGCAGGTTAAGTACAGAGAATGAAAACTACAGAATGCTCAGGCCTAAGTGAGGTATCTATATCATATACACTCAGAAACAATCATAGAACAGAGGATGGACAGTAAGAGCCAGAGCCAATGAATGGGTACAAGAAAAAATGTTTCCTTGGCACAACAAGGCTGCTGAATACACGAACCTATATTAGTTATGAGATCATCCATGAGACTTGTACAAGTTCAGGTCACAGAAACTCCATGGACCAGAGAGACGGGCATAAAGTCCTACCATTAGCTGAGGGGCTATTGGTAATTTACAGCTGCTGAGATCGGAAGAATTAGTTTTCATTAAGGTTGTAAGCCCTGATAGGTCCATCATGTTACAATGAATAGTAGCAAAAAAAAAAAAAAAAAAAAAATGGGCTCAGTGAGGGTATGGGTTTTGTCTGTTTGCTTTGTTTTTTTTTTTTTTTTTTTTTTTTTTTTTTTTTTTTTGTTTGTTTGGTTTTTGTTTTGTTTTGCCTTTTCTTGAACACAAAGTTGGGTGGATATCCAAAGGGAAGTTGCGTCTGGGAAGAGTTGGGGAGAAGGATATGGTCAAAATACAACGTATGGATTTTCCAAGAGTTAATTAAAATGTCTTAAAAGAAAAGGAGATAAGAAAAAACATAAGCAATTGTCAGGAGCCAAGGGGAGGCAGAAATGAATAAATGGGTGAGTACACAGGATTTCTATGTGATACCATATTGCATAAGTGCTATTAAAAGTTTGTCCAAACTCATAAAATAGACAGTGTGAATTCTGCCATGAACCATGGGCCTGGGCCTACGACATGAGCTCTGCTATAGTTGCAATGGGGCAGAGAAGGCTGTGCATGGATGGGTTAAAGAAAGCATGGGAAATCTCTGCACATTCCTCTATTTCTATCAACCTGAAACTGCTCAGAAAAGTACATTTCTTTTACAGTGATTAATAGGAGTTGAGAGGGGTATGCTTGGGTGTGAGGTGTATAAAGACAGCCTGTATTCAATCAGTGAATGTGGTATGCTTGTGTATAAATCCATGACTGGACCTTGTTACTATGCACACTTGAGGTGTTATTTAAAATTAAATAATTATAAAAAATTCAAATATACGAGTAAATCAATCCATTTAATTTTTTTTAAAAAAAATTAAGTTCAATACTTTGCCCTTTCAGTGACTTTTGTTGCTGTTAGGACATACTTTGGGGGGGGGGCATTTTAAAAGAGGAAAGATCTCTTTACGGCTCACTGTTTCTGAGCTTCTGGCCCATGGTTGGCTGTCTCCTTTGACCCCAGGCTTTGGTCCTGAGGAGGAAGGGCTTGAGGAAACAGCTGCTCACTTCAGGGCAGCCAGGAAGCAAGTGATTCAGAGAGGGAGTGTCCAGGAACAAGATGAATCCTTCAAGGGCCCACTAATAACTATGCCTCTCATCCAGGCCTTGCCTCTTGAGTGACCATCCAGCTATGGTTTCATCAAAGGACTTATGTCTTGTGATAGGGTCTGTGGCTGTGACAGGGACCAGGCCAGTAAGCACTTAACTCAGCTCTCTATCAGTAAAAGGAATATGGAGTTGGGAGTGTAGGAGGCCTGGGATTCTATCCCAGTATGGAAAAAACATGAACTGCCTTCTCCCCCCTACCTGCCCCCAAAAAAAACAAAAACAAAAAAAAAAAAAAAAAAAAAAAAAAAAAAAAAAAAAAAACAAAAAAAAACACGATCCATAGATTCTACAACCATAACACTAGGTAACTTGTCCTGGTGATAATAGATAATAGGTAAAGGAATGGAAAGAACCATGGTGGGAGTGAAGGCAGCTTATGCTAGGACCGCCCCATTCCTCAAGGGCACAGCACAGTAGCTTTGCCCCAGTGTTCCTGTTAGTCAGCTAGGGTTGCCATAACAACACAGATACTTTCTCAGCACTCTGAAGTTGAAGGAGTCAGAGATTTGGCTCATAGGCAGCAGCCTTCTGTGTCCTCACAGACTGGCCCCTCTGTGTGTGTGGCTATGCCCTTTTCTTTTCAGACAAGGACAGCAGCCAGATCGGATGAAGGTTCACCGGTCAAGACGCCATTTTAACTTTCATTATCTCTTTAAAGACCCTGTTTCCAAATATAGTCGAATTTTGAAGTACCAGGGGATTTTAGGCTTCAATGTAAGGATTTTTGGTTGACAAAATTTAGCGCACAGTGGCTAATCCATTTTCCCCTCACCCATGGTGCTATTTGCTTACTGACATGACAAATGATGGGCTGAAAAAAGAAGCAATGAATAAATAAATGTAAGTCAGTTCCAGTGCAATTACCGGCTGATAACATTTTATAGGGGCGAAAGCTTAATTCACATAAGAAACAGTGCCCTACTCATGCAGTGCTTAGGAGATTATTTACAAAGCTCTTTTTTGCATTCTTTACAGAGACACTGGATTCTTTGAGGCTGACACTGACATACATATGCAAACAACACTTTAAAGGAAGGAATGGAAACAATGGGAAAGGACAATGCTGGGGGGGGGAAATACTAGGGACAGGGACATGGGTCAGGAAAGAGAGAGGGACAGAGAGAGACAGAGAGAGGGAGAGAACATGTGAGCTCTTTTGAAGACCCTGACTCAATGTGGTCCACAAGGATGAGTACACACACATCTTGTCTGAGCTATGGATTATAAAAACGCTCCTCTCATGTCTATTTATCACCCTGGGAAACAGAAATTCTCTTTACTTCCATAAGAGTTGCTATAATGGTCAGTGTTAATTGTGAGCATGGTAAAACCTCAAATCACCTTGCTGATGAGCTAAGGAGCATGCTGTGAGATATTACCTTGATTACATTAACTGAAGTGGGAAGACCTTCCCACTGTGAGTGACACTATTCCCTCAGCAGGGAACCCCGGACTATGCCCAATGGTGAAGAATGCGGGCTGAGCTTTAGCATACATGGCTGCATTAATGTTATACTCTGGCTACAGACACCATGTGCCAACTGCTTCAAGTCTGTGACTTCCCAACCATAGCAGACTGCAACCCAGAGCTGCAATCTACGTGAACTCCTTCCCCCTAAAATAGTTATTGCCAAAGTATTTTATCACAGCCATAGAGAAAGAAATTAAGACTGATGTGGGAGTTACTTAGTGGCAGACTGAGATTTCAACTCATGTAGAATAGTTTGCAGGTTAATTGGCTAGCTACAAGCCACAAACACGTCAAGGATTTTGTAAGGAGTCCATGATCTTGCCAACTGGTGTGGCATCTATATTCAGAAAGAATCCGAGAGAAACTGGAAGAGGTTATCAGACCAGGCAAAGGTAGAACTCTCCAGAACACAATCACACATGGGCAACAGATGTCCGTGAGTAAGAGTGTCCTCTGGTAGATGGCAGAAGGAAGAGAGAGAGAGAGAGTCACATGTCCCTGGCAGAAAAAAAGGATGCAAAGGCCAAGAGACAGAACTGGCTGGCTGATGTACATCTCAGCCAGCTAGGACATGAGAGGGATGCCAAGGCTATTCAGAGGAGTCTACAGAGAACGCATGAGGCGTGCCGTATAATCCAGTAGACATCACCTAGAGCTTAGGCGGTTTTCTGAGCATGCTGGTGTCAGCAGAAGTTAGGCACTCAGAAATAAGTGATTGTTAAAGAAATCCATATTGAGACTAGGGGGGAAAAGAAAGCAGTGGCCAGATGTGGTAACTGGGGCTTTGATATAGTCTAAATCAAAGTTCGGTTCACGACATGATGGTGCAAATGCTCAGGGATCTTGTACGGGAGCATGGCGCACACAGAGGTCAC
This sequence comes from Phodopus roborovskii, assembly GCF_943737965.1. Taxonomy (NCBI): domain Eukaryota; kingdom Metazoa; phylum Chordata; class Mammalia; order Rodentia; family Cricetidae; genus Phodopus; species Phodopus roborovskii. Next base: position 9,596,588 of record NW_026126651.1, read on the forward strand.
AACCAGCACCAAGAAAAGCATGGGAAGGGTAAGAAATGGTCCTAGTGACGACAGAGATATGGGTTTGTGTAGACTACAATGATGGCAGCCAAGGATTTGAGTTGAATAATTGAATAAGCCGAGGGTAAACTAGATTTAAGCAGGATGTCCTTGGCCTGATGAGGCTAGCTAGCATCTGCGACAGGTGACAGGTGACAAACGCAGCACAGGAGGTAGGGCCCTGAGAACACCACGTGCTGGCGGGCTTACCACCACATCTAGCGTCACCCTAACGCCCCACCTGCATCGTCACACTTAGAGTCCAAGGCCATCCTGATCTCATGGCTGAGAACGGAGAAAAAGGGCTGATACAGTCTGTCTGGTGATGAGACCTGGGCTGCTGGGAGAGGTGTATGTTCCAATCCGCCCCCCACTTTTCTATAAGGAGACCAGTGTTAAGGGCTGGGGAAACTCCAGGGCACAGCACTGGCTTGCCACGCCTATGGCCCGAGGTTCCATCCATAGTACCACACACAGGCAGCAAGAGCATTCAGACATTGATAGAGAAGTGTATTTTTGTTGTATTTTTTTTCCCAGTGACATACACTGTTGTATGTAATACATGTGCCTCCAGATTACCCGCACATGGCTGACCGGGGTATGAGTTCCTCACTCTTGTTCCCCTGTCTTGCCCTTCGTCCCCGTGGTCTATTGCCATTGTAGCTACTCCACAGAGTTCTGAGGACGCCCCGGGGTGTCTCTGCTCACCATATCCCGTCCCGATCCTGACTATTCCTTGTAGTCACTCTCAAGCAAACACTGAATGACTTCCATATTGATTCCTGTGGTTGTGTGTCCTTCTGGACACGCCGGCCCCTATGTCCAGCACACCCTGGCAGATTTCCCATCATGCCATTGTTCATTTGAGCATTGATGTCTCCCTGTGAACTCACCCTGCCCTCCACAGTGTCTCTCTGTCACTGGGACCTGACCAAGCGGGGCAGGCAGCCAGTCCCCAGACGTACTCGAGGGAGGACTAAACGGATGGAGCAGGGAGCAGGGAGCAAGGAGAGGCTGGGCTGTGAAGGGCCGTGGCAGCAAGAACCGGGTGGAGAGGCAGCTAAGCCAGTGTTCCAAAGAACTAGTATTTTTATTTTACCTGAACTGGCAGACAAGCATATCAACCCAAAAGGATGTCTGTCTCAGGGGACGAAAGTCTATCCCCTCAGTGCACGAGGATGCACGAGCATGCATGTGTGCATACACATATACAGAGTCACATATATGTACACAGTCATCACCCACACCATACCACACACCCACATGCATTTTCTCATTCACACACTCACGTACAGGAGCCACCTGACATTCCTTCTGCTTATTCGTGCGCTCCTACACAATGCATACACTTTTTATATAAGCCTCACACATTACACGCTCAAACACACACAGCCACACGCAGATCTGTACATCCACATGTAGCAAGTACCATGCACCACAACGCTCACTTTCCTGCATACCCCATCCACCCACACATACACACCTACTCTCTGTGAAGCCAAACTCAAATGTCTACTTGGCATGTGCGTTTCCCTGTGCTAGACACTTTCATTTAGCTGTCTCAGAGACAACCTATGTAAAATTGAGAACAGAATTCATTTCTGTCACTCACTTGTGAAAGCCTGGCAGCTTCCAAATGCCCCTGCTTATCCCTTGCCTCCTTCCAGGCACCACCTTAGGGGATGACAACATTTTGAACCCAGCATTATTTCTGACACCTCCGATATCCTGGCTACATCACATCTTCAACAAGTCTTGTCAGCTCCCCAAAGTGCGGACAGACACGGTCCCTTTCTTCCGTGTCCCTGGAGTCTGCCTTTGCCTCTCATCCGGATTCATCTCCTCCCATAACTGCCCCTTGGAACACTGAACCTGCAGGCCATTATCTCCACAAAGCAGCAGGTTCCTTGCTTCGACTTCGACCACAGTGCATGTTTATGTGCTCTCTCTCTCTCTCTCTCTCTCTCTCTCTCTCTCTCTCACACACACACACACACACCAGCCTAGCCTGCACACACCTCAAAGGTGCAGGGTTCTGTTCACCCATGGTCAACTTCTTGGGTCTTCTCTTGGGCCCAGTAACTGGCATCCTATTCCAGGAAGCCTTTCCTGGCCTCTCCCAGCCCCAAAGACATCTCCTCTTCCCCTACTTCTTCCTATATTTGAATGATGTTAGTCAGAAACACCCCATGACCACTGATCGGCCTTATACTGTGTGGGTTACTGTGGGAGAAGCCCGATGGGGGCAGGGGTGGGTGAAGCCAGCTTCGATAATAGAAATCAGCCTCGTATGCTTTTCCTGTTAGGTGTCTGTGAGTGTATTCGGGGTTTACTGACCACAGACTGGTTTCAAATGCTTTAGAAACACCCCCCCCCATGTTAGCAGCTTGTGGCATCGAAGTGTTAATGTCTGTCAAATACTCTGAGATTTCACTAAAGCCTGAAATCCTGCCCCCCCCATTCCCGATCCTCAGGTGTTTGCCTTTTGTGTCCTCAGAGGACCAGCACAAAGCCACCTGGATGGCTGTCTTGCAATAGGTGTGTGTGGCCATGAGCAGGGCGTGATTCTCAAATCTGCCTGAATTTCCAGTGGATCTCTGTGGGGTGACACTAATTCCCTCGAATGCTCTCCCCAGTATGGAAGCCACTGTTCATGTCTGGGGACTGGCTGCTTGGAATGTAGCAAATACTCAGGGGAGCAGAACCTCTGGTTTTACTTAACTTTGGTCTTTTCAATATAGATGGCTTTATTTTACTCTGTTAAAATGTGCGTGTGGTGGGGATGGGGATGGGGATGGGCTCCTGAGTGCAAGTACTCTCTCGGGTAGCAGAGGGCATCCGGTTCTCCAAAGCTGGAGGCACTTGGGGTTGTTAGCTGCCTGATGTGGACTCTGTGGACTAAACTTGGCTTCTCTGCTAGACACTGAGCCATCTCTCTAGCTCCATCCTTAATTTTTAAATTTGACAGAAGATTGGTTTTACTGCATCTAGGAAAACCAGCAAAAAGGAAGAAATCAAGATTCTAAATTTTTTTGAGGAACAATGATGCGTGATGGACCCTAAGATATCTTTTGATCAGCATCAGGAACATGCTTGTCATCTTCAGGTAAATTTCAAAACCTCACTGCTACGATTCCTCTGATCCTACGGCTGACATTTATAAGTCATCTCAGACCCAGGAGGCAAGGGTGGAGTGGGGACAGAGCTATCCATGACATGCACTCTTCAATTTCCAACTCCTAAAAGGCCTAGCCACATCTTTAACTAGTTAAATTCTTGAGCCACGTTATTCTTTTAGGAAAAGACTTTTCAGCAACCTTGGACCTTGACCCAGAGCTCTCTGGTGTACCCAATGCCTGGGGAAAAGGTAGAGTCTGGCCATGCTCCAGTGAGGGCCCTGGCTCCTGGAGGTACTCTACAGAACTCCAGCATCTTATTTCCCTTGAAAGCTTTTCAGTGACCTAGGCTGCAGTCATGCTTGCTCAGCAACCTGCTCCTGATGCTGGCCTACTTTCCCCTCTGTGCGTGTGCTGACAGCACCACCTAGTATCGGTGTCTTTCAGCATCACTACCTACGGGCGTCTTGGGCATTTGTTAACGTACAATAGGCAGGTGGGCTATTAGGTGTTATGGCTGAATGGATGCCCATATTTCACTCTGGTCTATTTACCATACCTGTTGGATATAGTGGTGTCACACATTCTTCCATGGATTTGTATCTCAAATGGCTCCTTCTATTCAGACATAACTGACTGATAGGGCATTTTCTTGTGAGGCTGAGGCTCAAAGCCTGAATCTGAGACACGTACCACCCCGGGACTCAATGCCCACCACCCTTTCCTTAGAAGCTTGTGGAGGTTGCAGCCCTCCTGTCTAAGAAGGTCCTCGGTAGGCGGGAGACCCCATGATGCCAGCCAGACAAGAGCAACAACCAGAGTGCTCCGTCACATAGCACTGAGGTGGTTGGTAGCCCTGGGGGTGCCAGGGGACATAGGGACAAATGTGCAGTGAAAGTCCATTTGTGCATCTTCCAAAATGCCAAAAGCATACACTGAATGGATGTTAGACTCACAATACACCCAGAATTCCAGTCATTTCTTCAGAGCAAGAAATGTATACGTAAATTAGAATACCCCCTTTGCACAACTTTTTCATCAAATATAAACTCAAATCTTCATAAAGCTGGCAGAATAAGCATTGCATGTTTCTGATTCTGTGTGGTTTTGTGTCTGTGTATATTTGTAGGTTTGTGTGTCTATGTGTCTTTATACTTTTGTATAATTTTTTCAATGTTTGTGTGTTGCATACCTGTATATATGAGTTTTCAGAAACTGTAAGACTATTTACAAATTGAGTAACAATAGGTTTGGATCTGTTTGATGACATGTGAATCACTGAAGAAGTCAAAAAGGAAATTAAAAACTTCCTAAAATTAAATGTAAATGAAAGTACAGTGTACGCAAACTATTTGAAAATGATAAATTGGAGGGAACCATAAGAGGAAAGTTTACAGGTACAACTGTCTACATTAAAAATTATGTGTCCAGCATAAGATGGGGTCTGTGCTGTAATCCTAGGGGTGGAAAGGCTAGGTCAGGAGCATTGCCATTAGTGTGAGCCAGTACTATAAACACAGTGAGAACCTGTTTCAAATATAAAGCAAAGCAAAAATCAGAAAGACCACAAGGAAATCATTTATAATGTACTTCAAGGTAGTATAAAAAGTAAACCAAACTTAAGGAGGCACTATACAGTAAGAAATAATGAGATTAAAGCAATATTTCTGAAACTGTGAGATAATCTATGCATATGTAATGTACGGTTGCCTTCTTAAAAGTTGGGGCAGCATTATGATCTTGACTTTTATGAACTGCATTAAATGCGGTTATTGTGGCATATATTTCATTTTCCCTAATACTATGTGGTGACAACTTGGGGTGGGGGTGGGGGTTGGGGAGTCTCCCAGCTAAAAGAGCCCAGATGAATTCAGTCCAGGATCGTGTTTCCTCTTCAAAGAAGAATTAACACCAATCTCCTCAAATGACTCCATAAAATAGAAAAGGAAGAAAGTCATCCAAATTTCTTAAGAAGTCAGCTTTCTTCAGGAATGAGTGTCCTGAGAGGCTACCTGTGTTCCAATAATCAGTCCACACCCCTGAACATATGGGCATCACTTATTGGTCTCAGTAAATATTTTAAAAAGAGAAACAACATATGAAATTGGGAGGGGAAAGTGATGAGCGAATAGGGAAGGAGTTGGAGAGGAGGGAACTGGAATTCCATACAGTTTATATGTACATATTTAATGAAATATTTTTAATGCTAAGTACTAGACAGATTTCATGTTGGATTCTACTGAACCTTTAAACAAGCAAACAAACAAACAAACAACTAAGCAATGATCCTCAACTCTTCCAAAACCATAAAGCAAAAGACTACTATAAATTAAATTCTATGGAGCCAGTATGCACCTGACACTCAATCCAGATAAGGATATAATAAGAAGATAAAGAAAAGCATAAATCAATTATCTTAATAAACATAAAATTTAAATTTGAAAATTTCCCTTGCAAACCAAGTTCAAGAAAATATTGAAAAGGACATATACCATGACCAAGTTGATTTCACTCCAGAGATGCAAGGATTGTGGAATATATGCAACTCAATACATGTAATATTGGTCAAAAGACATAAAGACAAAATATCACCCAGTCCTCTTAACAGATATAGAAAGATCTCGTAGGAAGTTCAATACAGTTAGAAGAAACATATCTTAACACCTCTTTATAATAACAGCTACATTCTTCAAACCTGTGCTCAATATTATACTGACGGAAAGTAAAACAATTTCATCTAAAATCAGGAATGAGAAAA